>NW_027623973.1:0-8986 GCF_034508935.2 Berghia stephanieae | reverse complement strand
TTGTCTTAATTAGATGTTCAAGGGGATCCATTTTGCGTGAATAACGAAACGTAAAATTTGTCATAAACAAAGTAGTTACGTCCCAAAGTTGTTTCAGTGTTTTTAATTTGTTTCTTTCTTTTCTTATGAAAGCTTTACATTACAGTATGTTTTCCCTCCAAAAGGCAGAAAATAGAAAAAAAAAATTGGTAAAACAAAATTAGTTTCCAAATAAATTATTTATAACACACACACCACACACATACACCAGCGTACACTACAAAACCCCACCACACCACACACAGCACCCCCCCACAAAAAAGGGGGGAGGGGGGGGGGGGTGGGGGGGGGGGGGGAAAAAGTTTTTAAACAAATAAGGGATTAGCAACTAAAGGGTACCTGCGCCTTTTCGAATGCACCCCACAACACCAAACCACAACACTCCCACAAAAAACCAAGCAAAAATTTAATATATTTATATATTTATATATATATATATAAATATTTTATATATGTGTGTGTGTGTGTGTGTGTTGTGCGATGTGGTGGTACAAAGAATTATTTATCTTTGTACGTAGTTCCCAAAAAGAGTTTTTAATTGACCCTTTGTCACAAGTTACAAAAATCGCCCCCACAGAAATTTGGGCGGTCCATTAAAAATGTCAATGTGGATGGAAATTTATAAAAAAAGATTTTTGTATACAATTTTTATGCAATAATGGGGGAAAAAAATAAAAAAAACCCTGGAAATTGGTTGTAGCCATTTTTAAAGGGCGTTTTAAATTTTAAACTTTTAAAAGAAAGAAACCCGTGAATTTTTAGTTCATCACTAAAGACTGCGTTTAATTTGTTAAACTTTTTTTTTTTTTAGCAACTAACCCCGTATCGTACAAGACGGGTATTGCTTGCGAATGAAAAATTTTGACATTACATAATTTTCAAACAGAAAAAAACGGCCGTCCTTTTGTTAAAATATTGTAGTTGATGAAATGACTCACTGAATAATAACTATGTGTCTGAGAGACGTTAACTGTTAATTAAACGATCGGGGTGGATTGAGACGTTTTGGGATAGGGCCCTTTAACACGTATAAATAATTGCAAAAAATCATCCCCCAAAATTTTATCAATTGGCCCAAATGATCCTCTGTCCCGGGTGTGGAAAGAGGAAGCGACCGCAAGTCATTAAGTTTTGAAAATGGCTTTAGCACGAGTCTGACAATACGCCCAAGTTTTATTTTGGCCCTTTAAAGTTGGTGATATGGATGATGGAATGTTTTGTTTAAAAGGGTGGGGTGATTTAAAAAAATTTAAAAGGGGTGAGTATGTTGATGTTTTTAAGGATGGTGGGGATGTTGGACATGGGGGATGGGGGGTTGAAATCTAAGGGTGTGGTGTGTGATGTTATAAGGGTGTGAGTGTGTTGTGTTTTTAAAAGGGGTGATGAGGAGTTGAAAATCAAAGGGTGATGAGGATGTTGGATTTAAGGAGGTGGGGATTTGATGTCTAAGGGTGAGGTGAGTTGATAATTAAAGGGGAGGGATGTTGATGTATAAGGGTGAGGTGTGTTGAGATTAAGGGGTGGGTGTTGATGTTTATAAGGGGAATGATTTTTGATGATTTTAGGGGAATGGATTTTTTGTGAAAATGGGAGAGTATGTTGATTTTTAAAAGGGGAATGGGTGAGTGACCAAAGGGGAGGGTAGTTGATATTAAAGGGTGTGAGTGAGTTGGATTAAAAGGGGGGGTGATGTTGGAAAAGGGTGAAGGGGGGTGAGTTGTAATAAAAGGGGTGATGATGATTTAAAGTTTAAGGGTGGGTGATTTTTGATAAAAAGGTGAGATGATTTGATAAATAGGGTGATGAGTGATGTTGATGATTATAAGGTGGTGGGTGATGTTGTGATATAAGGGTTTTTGAGTGATGTTGATAATTATAAGGGTGGGGTTTGTGTTATGTTTGGGGTGGGGGTTTTGATGATCAAAGGGTGGGGTGATGGTGATGATTAAAGGGTGATGATGTTGTGATTTTACGGGAAGGTGATTTTGTGATCAAAGGGTGATGATGATTTTTGATCATATAAGGGTAAGGGGTGAGATGCCATGGGGATGGGTGATGTTGATGTTTAATGTGTGATGGGTGAGTTGATGTATAGGGGTGAGGGATTTGAACTTATAGGTATGAGGGTGATTTTGATGCCCCATAGAGGTAGGGTGATGATGATGCCCCCGGGGAAAAGGGGTGATGTTGATGATTAAGAGGTGATGGCTGATGTTAAAATTGTGGGTGAGGGGGTGTGTTGATGACAATAAAAGGAGGGTGATGATGTGATTTTGGTTGATGGGTGTGCTGTGAATGGGTTTGATGGTGATTTTGTGAAAAGGGGGTGATGGGGTTTTTTAGAATAAAATTTAGGGTGAGGGTGATATTGATAATCATAGGTGATGGGGATGTTGATGACTAGGAGTGAGGGGATGTTGATTTTTATAGAGAGTGATGGTGATGTTGAACATTGGGACGTGGTGTGATGACCGATGGTGGAGTCAGCCCAGTGGAAATTTCTTCAGTGTTAGTAATTATTGATAACCCCATTTCACTACACACATTTAAAAAAAAAAAAAAGCGAAAATTTCTTCAGTAAAACGGTTCTTTTTATTTGGTCCTTGTTTCAGACACAGCTTTTTTATTCTGGATAACGAATTTCCCGGTCCCAGGTTTTGGGGTTTTTTTAAAACCCCAAGGGCGATTTTTTGGCCCAAAATTTTTTAAAAGATATGTATCCCCCAGTTACGCAGGTAATGGTTCATAGCAAATGTTTAAGAGCTCTTTTTTCGGAGAAATTTTATTATTTTCAAAAAATTCAAAGTTTGGTGTTTGTTGATGCTGATCTTTCAATGCCCAGGCAGGCCAAAACCCCCTTATAGAAGATGCTCTTGAATAATAAAGAATAAGTAAAATCAAACCTCATCCAAAAAAAATACAGACTTTTTGATAAATTACACTGTACTTTCAAAGTTAGACATTGCAATTTCTTATGGAAATGACACAAAAGAGAAACAAATAACTTAAAGGAATAAAAAAATGCCGTAGAATTGTTTCAAAAAAATCTAAATTTTCCTCCCCAAACTTGTCTCCTTTGAAAGCTTCCGAAAAGGAAAAAATTAAAAAATGCTCCCCTTGGTTCAAAAATCTTGCACGAGTGTTCCTGTTATATTACCATTTTTATACTTTAATTTACTCCAACAAAAACCCTTGAATCGAGTGATAGCAAGCTAAAAAAAAAAAAAATTAGAAAAACCCAAGGGTATTTCTCAAGGTTGGCATAGATCGTTTCAATTTGCGCTTCTCGATGTTTACATTCCCATCCCAGTTTTCCCTTTGGTATCCTCATCCCTTCAGACTTTTAACACAAAGATAAATCCATTTTTTCCAATGAAATCAATAATTGGTTGTATATGTGTATTTGTGTATTTTAATTAATAGCTACTTGTCAATGTGAAGCGCTTGGTGCCTGTTTAGGTAAGGCGCTATAACAAGTTCTAGTGCTATTAATTAAGTAATTGTAAGGCGAAGGAACCCCTCAATAACATAAAGCGTATAGCAGAGCTGCCTCCTTGAAATTTCAAAAATTCGTATTATCCGAGGGGAAAAAAAGTCACTTTAGATAGCTTTACAAATCAATAATTTGCCCTCATCAGTATGAAAAACATGCTCTAAAGTCCACAATATAGGTTCTAAATGAACTAAACTTTCCTTTTCAATAAGATATATTAAGTCAAAGACGCTTATGCAGTCCTGTAGCTGGAGCCAAAATTCGTATTTCCTCGAATTTTTTGTAGTATTGGGTAGGTCTGCGTATAGAGTTCTCTTAAGCTTTAAACAGGCAGTAACAATTGCTTGAAACCATCTTTATTGCATCCTAGTCGATTGCAAAATACTTTCCGGATAATGGCAGCGATCCAGCCCCCCGATGTCCGGAGGGAGACGATTACGGGAAACTGGCTAATTAAGAACAAAGAGAGAGGCTATGGGGATACCCTCTCATGCGCATAATGGACGGTGTCCCCGTTTCGAGCCGAAATAAGTCCCGGCAACCCTTGTACGCATAATCCCTGACTACGGACAGAGCTGCACATACGAGATGGAAGTCGGTTTGGACGAATTCAATCCCTCGTGAGGGCAGGGACCTACACTCCTCTAAGCTTGGTGAGAAGTAAAAAAATTTTTTATTCTCTATTGTCTTCTGGCACTTTTCTATTCACTTCATATCTTGTTGTTACCAACATAAGTGCCTGCTCCACTCACTTTCTGAATTAAAAATTCACCCCATACACCGGAGCATACTCAATGTCTCAATCGTTTCTATGTTATATGTTTGTGTTGAGAATATTGGCTATTAAGCTTAACTGCTGGTCAAAATTATTCGCGATGGTGGTGTACGAACGAATCGGCGGTCTCAAGAAGTGGGTGAGAGAGGGATCTAGTAATGACTTTGAGTTTGAAACGGATATTTTTGTGTTCGTGGATAGCTCACACGGTAGAGCCACGCTCTCACCTGCCAGGCGGAGTTGTCGTACCAATAAGGTCGCAGGTTCAAACCCCACCACCGCGCGAAAAATTTTTTATTCTCTATTGCTTCTGGCACTTTTCTATTCACTTCATATCTTGTTGTTACCAACATAAGTGCCTGCTCCACTCACTTTTCTGAATTAAAAATTCACCCCATACACCGGAGCATACTCAATGTTCTCAATCGTTTCTATGTTATATGTTTGTGTTGAGAATATTGGCTATTAAGCTTAACTGCTGGTCAAATTATTCGCGATGGTGGTGTACGAACGATCGGCGGTCTCAGAAGTGGGTGAGAGAGGATCTAGTAATGACATTTGAGTTTGAAACGAATATTTTTGTGTTCGTGGATAGCTCACACGGTAGAGCCACGCTCTCACCTGCCAGGCGGAGTTGTCGTACCAATAAGGTCGCAGGTTCAAACCCCACCACCGCCGCGAAAAAATTTTTATTCTCTATTGTCTTCTGGCACTTTTCTTATTCACTTCATATCTTGTTGTTACCAACATAAGTGCCTGCTCCACTCACTTTTCTGAATTAAAAATTCACCCCATACACCGGAGCATACTAATGTCTCAATCGTTTCTATGTTATATGTTTGTGTTGAGAATATGCTATTAAGCTTAACTGCTGGTCATAAAATTTTTCGCGATGGTGGTGTACGAACGAATCGGCGGTCTCAAAAGTGGGTGAGAGAGGGATCTAGTAATGACTTTGAGTTTGAAACGAATATTTTTGTGTTCGTGGATAGCTCACACGGTAGAGCCACCTCTCACCTGCCAGGCGGAGTTGTCGTACCAATAAGGTCGCAGGTTCAAACCCCACCACCGCCGCGAAAAATTTTTATTCTCTATTGTCTTCTGGCACTTTTCTATTCACTTCATATCTTGTTGTTACCAACATAAGTGCCTGCTCCACTCACTTTTCTGAATTAAAAATTCACCCCATACACCGGAGCATACTCAATGTCTCAATCGTTTCTATGTTATATGTTTGTGTTGAGAATATTGGCTATTAAGCTTAACTGCTGGTCAAAATTATTCGCGATGGTGGTGTACGAACGAATCGGCGGTCTCAAGAAGTGGGTGAGAGAGGGATCTAGTAATGACTTTGAGTTTGAAACGAATATTTTTGTGTTCGTGGATAGCTCACACGGTAGAGCCACGCTCTCACCTGCCAGGCGGAGTTGTCGTACCAATAAGGTCGCAGGTTCAAACCCCACCACCGCCGCGAAAAATTTTTTATTCTCTATTGTCTTCTGGCACTTTTCTATTCACTTCATATCTTGTTGTTACCAACATAAGTGCCTGCTCCACTCACTTTTCTGAGTGAGAAGTAAGAGGAGACATTGGGTGGCTGCGAATCGGCTTCGGTCGAGGAGCTGCCTAACGGCAAGTGCGTTACATCGGTGGGGTCTTACTACCTGTCCAATATGTCCACGCTGGGGCAAGAACCCGATAACGGCAGAGCATCTAGTCGAAAGGTGTGTTGTGACGATGGGTACTCGGCGGGTCGCGACGGTGCACGAATGCGGACCGGACTTTGCTGATTGGGTCGATCATCATAACATAGTAGTGTGAACCATAAGAGGCTGGCTGCCAAATCCAAAAGACTCAGCTACCCAATTTTGGTTGTAATCTGGATACAAAATAATGCCGCTAGAAAAATGTTGTTTCATTAGGATATTTTAAAACAAACATCCAAAATTATTTTTTTTAAATACACGACAAATGATATCAAAAATTATCTATCTAGTCTATTATAAATGTATTTAAAAATGACAGAATGAAATTATGCACTATTTTCCACCAAGCCATTGTTGAATTATGCTCTAACTCTAATAATCTTATGGGTTATTTAAAACTTTGATATTTTTATGTACCAGTAGATTTTATTATTCTTATTTTAAAGAGACAGATTTTTGTTAACATGTAGGTATAGAACAAATAATTTCTATGCAGTTTAAATGAGCCTTTTGAAAAAATGAAAGAGCAAACCGTTCACCAAATGTGAAAAAATTTAAATCGCATAAATTGCAGAACGTATAATATACATCGCTGGACATTACTACTTCATTTGTTGGGTACAAAGATCAAACGGCCAAATCTGTCGTCAGAGTAAGAAATTTGTCAATACTCCACTCACCCAAAACCTGCCACTTTCACCTTCCATCGACCATACAATTGATGCTCTATGGCGTGGCATTTTCCACTCTGGCTTTTTCCTAATTCAGGAGCATCCAATAAAATGAAGAGAATGTAAATTATTGTATATATATAAAGAAAAATAGTATAAATTGCCAGGTATTTTTGATTCCTTTATTTCTAGAGTCAAAATATAAGCAACTCAATGCTTTATGAAAATCATTAAATTAGAATTAAAGGGTTACTTTGCCTACATTCGGACAAAGAGAAACCATGCAACATCTAACTTAGAATCCCCAATGCCTACATTCTGATGTAGAATACCAAGCCTACATTCTGACAGAACCACGTTGCCTACATTCTGACGTAGAACACCATGTCTACATTCCGATGAAAAAACACCATGCCTTTATTCTACGTAGAACACCATGTCTACACTCCGATGTAAAACCCCCATGCCTTTATTCTGACGTAGAACACCATGCCTACATTCTGACGGAGAATACCATGCCTACATTCTGACGTAGAACATTGGGGCCCATATTGGCTTAGAAGACAATGTCCACATTATATTGTAGAACACCACGCCTACAATCTGACGTAAAGCATCACGCCTACAATCTGACTATGCCTAAATTCTAATATGCACTAGGTTAGGTAATTTCTGAAAACCCCCCCCCCCCCTGTGGCGGGTTGTGTGTTAATTTGTGGGATCGAGTCCAACCGATAGCTCAATGGTCCCGGATTCGAGCTAGTGTGCGCGCTATGGCTCTCGTTACCAGCTGCACCACTCAACCTATATCACAAACGGCTCAGGTTTAATCTAGGGGAGATCAAGGGTTGCCTTAGGTCCCTTATAACTTAATTGTATTAATAAAAAGGATAAGACAAGTAACGCCCAAGCAATAATAAAAAAATCTATACATAAGTTAATTAGATTTTTACAAGGAAAAGAAGAAAAGAATAAGTATTTATTAATATCAGAAGGATAGCTCAATTGAGTGAATCTAATTTATTAAATTAAATTATCTCTTTTTTTATTTAAACGATTCATTTGATTTATCGATTAAGTTAGTTTTTTAATCATTTGTGTCCGTGGAAAAACATTGAAAATGGTATAAGCCCGTTTGGCTTATCTTTTATCCCGCTGGCTTGCTTGAAATGAGGCAAATGTATCAGCCCAGTTCCAGGTTGGCGCCTGCTTTGCAGAGTTTTCTGGACATCACAACAGTGTGTTGTAGTTAGGCTTTACATCAGGGGTTTACCGCTGTTCAAGGACTGGGATGCAAGGATTCGGCCCCAACTGGTTTCTCCAACGACACGGGAAAAAGGGCCAGGATCAGGACCTCCAGGATCAGGACCTTCAATTTAAGAGTTAAAACCCAAAAAGGTCTAGACCAATCGGTTTGTCTTTCGCCAACCGACTCGTCCTGAGCGACACATCATAATACCTTATTTGCCGACAAAGGCAAGGGAAGCAGTTTACTCCATGATAATGTAGTGTTATATATGTTTTAAAAAAAAAATCAACTGACAGTCGACTATCTTACATGATGAGAATTTAACAGGGTTGTGTCCCTGGTATTTCTTTATTTATTTTTATTAATTATAATTGAGGTTATGATGTGTGGCCGGCGATTGGCGGGAGGGTACAAGACATTCAAGCAATATACATATTGAATATAAATGAAAAATAGCATAGATCATAAGCAAATGTTAACTATAGTATAAGATACATATAGATATAGTTTTTTGTACAGGTATTCCAACTTACGAACATCCATGGAATAGCACAATTAAAATATATACACAAACTAAATATTAATAACAATTAAATCGAATTTTCAGTAATATCTCGTTCCCCCTTTGTATGTTACCAATAATTCATTTTACCTCCAAACCGAAAATGACAAACTTTTTTAAGTTTGAAATTGGAGGGATAGTTTTTCTTCTCTCTTTGGGGTTTTTTAGCGTGTGTTGATTAAACTCGGAGATGAATTTGATTTTGTGAAATGAAAATAGCCAATCAGAAGAATGTTCCTGT
This sequence comes from Berghia stephanieae, assembly GCF_034508935.2. NCBI lineage: Eukaryota > Metazoa > Mollusca > Gastropoda > Nudibranchia > Aeolidiidae > Berghia > Berghia stephanieae. The sequence continues at coordinate 250 of NW_027623973.1, read as the reverse complement.
TTTAGATAGCCAATGATATCCAGATGCCCTTTTGGGAAGAAGGAATAACGGAGAATTTACCGGAGAGACTAGGACAGTAAATTGCAATTTAGCTACTCTTGAACGAGACAAGACCTCAGGGCATATGCACGTTGGCGTCTTGTTTGGAAAAGTAATTTTGCAAGAGGCATGAATACAATGGGCAACAATTTGAACAGGTAAATAAGCCTTAAGCTGAAAGTGAGTGTTTTTACAAAGGGAAATTTTTCCA
>NW_027623972.1:0-8981 GCF_034508935.2 Berghia stephanieae | reverse complement strand
AAAAACACCAAAGCCCAGCTTTGGCCGTAAAGCGGGAAGAAATTTTTCGCAAAGTGAGGCCAGCTTATCTTCCCGAAGGAAACCGAAAACAAGCCTCAAACCCGATCTTGAACTCCTGAAACTCAATTCCCCCATTCAACCCTTAAAACCCCCTTTTCAAACCTCTCATAGAACCCTGACCGCTAAAAAACCCTAAACCCCTAGACCCCCAAAACCAAAACCTCTACAACCTCAAACCCTACAGAACCTAAACCCTAAACCCTTTGAACACTAAACCCTAAACCCTCTAAAAACCCCAAACCCTATAGAACCCAACCCCAAACTTTATTAGAACCCTAGACTTCATCAACAGAACCCCTTTTTTGATCCTCCGAATAACTACAAATATTTTGGGGGTTCCGTTTCATTATAGTATCAGGCCCCCCAAAACCCTTTTAATATTAAGGCCCAAACCCAAAACCCCATAGAAGCCCCTAAAAACCATTTAAGGAACCCTTTAAAGGAACCCACCAAAACCCTGTTCTAATATTAGGCCCCAATAAGAACTTTATTATAGTCCCTAAGAAACCTTTAAAGGAACCACCAAAGCCCAATTCTAACCATTAGGCCCCCAGTTTGATTTTCTTACAATACCCTTCAGGTAACCCTTTGAAGGAAGCCTTAAAGGAACCCATTTGACGTAAGGCCCCATATCAAGGATGGGCTCCCGAGCTTGAGCCTGCCCTCCGGGGCCTCCATGGCTCCCTGGCGGTATGTAAGGGCTTAATAGTTGGAATAGGGCTTTGGGGGTTCCTTTAAAGGGACCCTTTAAAAGGGCTCTTGGGGATTAGAATAAAGTTCAATATTGGGGCCTTAATAGTTAGAATAAGGCTTTGGGGGGGTTCCTTTAAAGGGCTCCTTAAAGGGTTCTAATGGGGCTTCTACAAGGGTTTAGGGTTTGGGGGCCCCTTTAATTTGAATAAGGCCTTAAGGCTTCCTTTAAAGGGGTTGTTAAAGGTATTGAAGGAATTCAAAATCGATCCTTAATAGTTAAAAGGGTTTGGGGGGTTCCTTGAAAGGGATCCTTAAAGGGGTTTTTGGGAAATATAATAAAGTTCTAATTAGGGCCTTAAAATTAAATAGGGTGTTGGGTGCCATTTACGAAAGTTTAGTAAGGAACCCCAAATAGTATAGGTAATTATTAAGGCCCCCGCATTATCCTCCTAAGGGTCTAAGGAGTTAAAGTCGGGGCTTAGGGTTTCGGGTTTTAGGGTTCTTAGGGTCCGGGTCTAGGGTTTCGGATTTGGCGTCTCGTCTAGGGCCTTTGATGATTAAATCGGGTTTGGGGTTGTATTGTTACTCTAGATTCTGATCATAACGAACCCTTCCGGGCAATGTTGGTATTTTTCCGGCTTTTTATTAATTTATCCCAGCCCTAAAACCCGTAAGGCCAGCTCGATCATCGCTGAAGGAGTCAGCAGCCCAGGCTGTTTGGTGCTGGCTGAGGGGTCAATCGGGCTAACAGCCCGGTTGAACTTGGAATTCGAGAGTCCGAGCTCCGCAAACTTTCAACCGGCTACAAAACCCTAAAGGCCGATGGTCCATCCAGTTCCGCAGATCAACAAGCTAGTTGAAACATCGCGGATCCCCCTCAGTTTCCAAAGGTCAGTCCGATTCCAAATCGCCATACCCAGAGAGCCCAATATCCCTTAATTAAGGAATATGCCTTAAATTATGTAGGCTCCCTAAAGATTTAAGGTATATTCCTTAATTAAGGGTTTTTTGGGTCTTGGGACGAGTTCCGAAAATGACCTATCCAAGCTTCGAAAAAAGGCTAATCCTCGTGCCGAGAAATTTGTCAATTCCGGCCGCAGGTTTTCAGGGTTCGGGCTCCCTTTACAGTTTTTCTTGGGGTTTCAGCGGTTGGGGCCCGCTTGGGTCCGGATTCGCAGATTAAGGTTTCAGGGTTTATAACCTCTCAAGGAGGCTTCTTCCCGAAACCATCCCAAACCCACCCCCCAAAAATTGAGCATGACAGGACTACCCGGACGAAAGGGTAAGGGACCTGTAACCAAGACCCTAAACCTAAACCCCTGTGCCCATGGCGGGCCAATACAAGCCCCGCCCGTCCTGCCGCCTCCTCCCTGCTTCCCCTCAAGCAACCTGGGCTGCGGTTCATTGAAAATTCTGTAGGCCTCGAGGGTTGGCGACCGTTAGGGTTCAGATTCAACGGTTTCGGTTTGGGAGTTCCGAAAAAAAAGGGGACCTTTTTGGGGGTCCTTATAATAAGGATTTTCTTTTAGGGGACTATTTAGGGCCCCTATTTTCGGAAAAACCCCCTTTGGGACCCAGGACGCCCCAGGGGAAGACGGCCGGAGGACCATGACTTTTGGTCAGGAAGGAGCCCAAGCCACTAGCTTTGGGCCCGGGGTTTAGGGTTTAGGGTTTAGGGCAACTCCACCCCCCAAAGTCGGGCTAGGCTCGTTGTTCCCGAATAGAGTTAAGTACCCCTACGGGTTGCAGGCAATGGATTTGTAAACGATGAGACAACAATGATCGTGCAAAGATTTATCAGCAACTCTTAAAATTTCACCTGGGGAACACGATTGCCCCAATCCGAACAGTAGCCCCCGATTTCGACCAAAAGAAATCGGGTTCGTAGCAGCAGTTGTAGCAGCAGCAGTGCAGCACAGGGTAGGGTGGTGGCGGTGGCGGGGGGGGCGGTGGCGGTGGCGGTGGCGGCGGGGTGGTGGTGGCGGCGAATCAGCGTAGTATTCCTGTCGTCGCGCCGGACAGGCTTTTCGGCTTTGGGGTCCCCACTTTTCAGGCCGCTCTGCCCAGGATGGTCAAGCCGTGCGGATCCGAGAGGTAGCGCCTGCGTAAGCCAAAGTGCTGAAGGAAGGTTATATGGGTTTGTGCTCTACATTAGGGCCTTTTGAGGTCCCCAAATATAGCACGACACCCTTGACATGAACCGAAAAGGGACCCAATTGGAAACTACCCATAGGCGCTGTTTTGACACAGTATGATGGGGTTGGCAATGGCATGAGAGCAATATGAAACAACAATGGTAAAACTTAAAATGCGATTCAGAATGCTGCGGATATCTACAAACTATACTCGTAGTTAATCAGATGTCTTGGATGCCGGATGTAACCGCAGTGGGCTCGTTCGGTTCGTTGGGCTGGGACCAAAACACAACCTGCCTATGGCCGCATCGTCCCGCAACGCAGATCCCTCCATTGACGTTGAGAAAGCCGGGTGCGCGGGCAGCAGGGTGGACTCCCGCCTCAGCCAGGTGCAGAAACAGTCATGAAAAAAAGTGAAAACACCGAGACCCGGCGGTGTCGGGCCTGTTTCTGCCAGCTTCAAAGCCGTTGCACACTTGGCGAAGGTTACGGGAAAGCGCAAGGGGGTGTGGCGGGAAGACGGGCTCGTGGGCTAACTGCACTTTGTCATGGCTTTGCCACTGCACAGAGGCCCGGATTTGGGCCAGTTCGGAGAAGACTTACTGTAAAGCCTTGCAAAAAACCCCGTGGCCAAGGAGGGATACTCTTCTTCGAAAGGGCCCTCCAAATCCGAGGAAGGAGCAAACGGCCAAGGTTGGCCGGGCCGCAAGACATATGGGCAAGGCGCACGCCTCCCAGAAGGTACCCCAAGACACAACTCTCCGGGATCGAACCACACAGAGGGCGAGCTCCCAGTTCCCGGAAGCTGTGAACTTGCCGTTAAGACAATCGGGTCCTTTCTAAAGGCTCTCCACGGCCAGTACACTGAACGGGCTCCCCATTGAGCCACGCGGGCCCCGGCAAGCCAAGGCCAACAAGGAATGATGTCGCGCAAGGGAGAACTTTCCTTCATCTCCAGTCTCACGGAAATCCGAACCCGGCGTTCCGTGAAGGCTGCCGGTTCCACTTCAAGCGGTTCGAGACGGGACGCCGCGAAAGAAAAAAAAGCCTGTGGTCGGAGTTGCATCAGCAGGATCTGACAGCGAGTGGGGAAGGCAGGCCGCGAACCGTCGCAGAGATTCCAGTTGATCAAGCCGGCAGCAAGCAGCCAAATCTCCAAAGCCCTGGGTTTTGGGCGGCATGGCTCCTCCCCACAAGGAAACCCGGCACTTCCGCCGATCTTCGCCTGCCGGTGGTTTCCCAAAGTAGCTCGTGCCGATTTGGGAAGGCTGGCCTGGGCTCTCCCAGCCATCAGCAATAGCCAAGAAGCCGGCTCGCCCCGCAAGAAAAGGATTTCCCTCGTCAAAGCCCAAAGGGGAAATAAAATCGGCCAGATCCTCCAGCTCCGCCAAATCACCCGCGAAAAGGCCATGGCGCGGGGGGAAGCGCCCAGAACGTCTGCGGTCCCCACCACCCAACTCCCGTGGGGGGGTCTCACTCCACCGCAGTGGCGGACGATTCTTCTTCGGGGCCTCAATCCCCTCGCCAGCGCGGCGAGACACATTGCCTGCGGGGTCAGCATCTTCGAGAACAAGACCACCAACCGCATAGCCACCAGCCACATCCAATTTTCCCTTGAACCTTCGGCCCCGAAGCGCAACTCTGGCCTTCAGTGGACTCAGGCTCGCCGATGCGGGCCGGCGGGCTAGTCCAGGCGAACCCCGGCGGGTGACCGCGCGGGGGGGGTCCAGACGCCGGCACCAGGCGGACCCCAAACTGCGGTGGCGCAGGTGCCCTTAAAGGCAAGACAAATGATCTGCCTGCAAAGCCCGACTTACTACCTGCCGCCGCCCACCTGTTCAGGCCATGGCTGCGCACGTGGCCTCGCCAAAGGCGCCATGGCTGATGAAGTGCCGAACCCAACCTGTGTCTAACAAACCCATAACATTACCATGCAAAGGGCTCCATATAGTGTCGGCCATGAATCCGGAAGAGGACTGACGGGCCGCAGTCATGTTTGGGACCTCTTGTTTTGAGGCCGAGGTCAACCCAAAAAGGGGGTTGCAGAGTCATTCACGAAAGCCATGGGTTTTCCTGCTTACGAACAGAGCGCCTAACTAACAACTGCGCATTGACCCAGAAACGCAACCATCGGTATCAGCGGATGCCGTCTGCGGGATTCCCGCATACTGCGCTCGGAAGCGGCGTTAGGTTTTCCACGAGTCGCCGTCATCTGCGGAGCCCGGCTTCTCCTCGGCCGGCCCCACTGGCACAGCATGCCCCGACTGTAGCGGCCCAGCGTCGGCCCCAGGCCTCCGTCACCCCAGTCACAGGCTGCCAGGAAAACGCGGAAGTCATGGAAGACCTCAAGCCGAAAGCACTCAGAGCCGCGAAACCATTAAGGCCAAGGGCGCGAGGTCATCACCGCTCCGGAACGTGGATCAGAGCTCGCTTCCAAGTAGCTTGGGCGGAGGCGGCCCTTTGTTTGTATGCAACATGATTAAATATTATGTACTACCTTGTAGTTAAAACAACATCAACTATATTCTTAAGATTAATTTTGTATTACTCAATTGCTATATTCTGCATTCTTGGAACTACGATTGAAAAATACTAATTGTTTCCGTAAGTTCTTGTTCACCTTGTTCGTCCTTGAAGATCTTCTTTTCCATTTAATTAATGTGGGGCCTTAATGATTAGAAAAGGGGTTTTTTGGAGCCATTTATCATAAGGAACCCCCAAAATTAGTATAGGTATTATTAAGGCCCCTTGTTCACAATGTTGGTCCGGGCCTTGCCGGCCTTCCCCTCAGGTAGCGACGGCGTTGCTCGAACCTGCCTGCTGTAGGATAGCGCTTCAGGGCTTGGGGGTATTATTAAAGTTCTAATTGTTATTGTAGTTATCATGATTGCCGCTTATTATTCCTTACATTAGTATTCTTTGCCCCAGTGTTTAAAGAAATGCCACCAAAAATGTTGCTGCACTTCGTGTGGAAACCTTGAGTCGCGCAAACTCCCGTCGAAAGGAAGCATGGAAGCATTTCCCTAAACGACGCGGGGGGCCGAGTAGGGCTTTTGACCCTAAGCAGGCTGTTTCACAGAAACCCATCCTCGACATCTTTTATGAACAGGCTCGTGACGGCCCCTGGAAACAGGCAGAGATGGAGGGGCTTCCATGCTGGTCTTCGGGATACCTGTTGCGCAAAGTTTATTACATTTGTGAGGAGGCGGCGTTGCCACTCCGAATGATACGCTTCGCCATAACGACTGGGCTCCTGGCGTCGTGCTGCCGCCCTGTATTTAGTCAAAACTTGCAAAACCCCATCATACCGATCCCGCACGCGTTTCACTTTTTCGAAGTCCTTCGGAGCGGGTCTGGAAGGCAATTGTCTTAGCACTTTTTGGTCCTGGCATTCTTGGATAGTGGGGATAAAATGTTCCGACCCATGGCGTTATGCGACCTCGGCCCACCTGCACACAACCATCGGTGGGCCTCAGCGCAGAAAAGGACTTGCTAAACTGATTGAGCACAGGTTTGCGAGCCGCAAAGTCTTGGCAGCACTCGAACAATTCATGAGGGTGCGCGATTAGGGGAAAAAGGCAAGCTCCGTTGTATGCTGAAGCATTGGGTCCAGCTCATGCAGTGTGAAGATGGGGCACCTGGTTGGGCGAAGTTGGGCAGGTCCTTCTAAATTCCACGCTGCCAGGGCAGTACCGGGAGAATTTGACACGAATCTTCTGCGAAATCCGAAAACTACCATTCCCCTTTTAAATTGCTTCAGGTTAGCTATTAGAAATCTAACCCGGGAAACTTGCAAACTTTGCCAAGGGTTTTTTTTAGTTTCCGGATTGCAATCGCGCGCCATTTTCGGGTGTGCTCGTCTCCCACCACAGTCTGGTGCCCAGAAAGAAAACCCCCACCACCGGCCCGGCACATGTTGGAGACCAATCGTTGGTCGCTCGACACGCCCAGGCCCTGCGTTGCTGCTCCCGAACGTGCCCGCCTCCCCCGATATGTCATTTGCATTTTGAATTGGGTAGCTTGGGGCCTAAGCGGAGTGCTCCGGGGACTCCCTGTTGGGTCCGGCTGAAGGCGCTCACCGTCGAGGTCGGGTTGGCGCGAGAATGATTGATATTCAACCATCAACCTTATATCGTTCTGAATATCCTGACAAGAGCCGTTTCCTGGTCCAAGTTCGCCAGCGATTGGGACCGGCTCAATCGAAGAAGGGCCAAAAACTTTTTTGGGGAAAGCGATCGTGTTCAAATTTCGGACTGTTTTCTAGCTGCAGCGGTCTCGGGCCGCCTCGGGCGGTGAAAGGCGAACCGCCCTTCCGGAAGTTATTGACCCCTTTTGAACCTCCGGTTAGGGCGAAGGCAAAGAAGTCCGACCAAAAGCCGTTACACCCTTGAACCGCGGAAAGGAAGCAACGGCCCCGAAAATCACAAATTTTGCTTCCCCCTCTGAACGAGCAATCCAAGGTCGTTAAAATACCGGTTTTTTTTGGTCAGGTCCCGTGTCCCTTTCCCCGATTGAACGCAAGCCTTTGAAGAGTGATTACAGGGAAGCAATCGACCGCCCAAACATATCAACTTGTTGCCCCCCCTTGAACGCTGGAATCCAAGGGCGTTAAATCTCACTTGGTCAAGCCCGTGTCCCTTTCCCCGAGTGAACGCAAGCCTTGAAGATGATACAAGGGAAGAAATCGACCCCAAAACATCAAATTTTTTGATTCCCCTGCGCTGCAATCCAAGGTCTTAAATAATCACGTTTGTCGGTCCCGTTCCCTTCCCCAGTGAACCAAGCCTTTAAGAGGATACAAGGGAAGCAACGACAGCCCCAAACATCATCAAACTTTGCTTCCCCCTTGAATGCTAGGAACTTTAAGGACCAATACACCTCCTAAAGGGGGTTTGGGGCTCACCCTGGCAAATGCCTACCCTAGAAGCTTCAAGCATGTAGACCTAAAGGTTTCGGCCCCCTCAGCGTACTCCCCGCGATACTCAAGCAGTTAAAGTTTACTAGCCCGAGGCCTAAACCTGAACAAAATCATGGGTTGAACGATCCCGGTCTAGAAGAGAAATGGTGGTGAACGAACCCTCCGGCGATTTGAAAAGGGACGGCCCACAGTCCAGTTCGTAACTGAAATCGTTCCCCCAGTGATACAAGGATGGGAGCGAAAGGGGCATACGGATAACAGCCAACGACCCTGGCAAACACCAAGTCGGCTGGTTTAGGAAATTTTATCGACCTCCCCGGGGCTTCCCCCCCTGTCTGCAAGGATCCACATAAATTTTATGCGTAAGGACGCTGGGGGAGATCTCGATTCCACCAGCGCTCGGACGCCATCAGGGGGCAGAACAATCAAACCCGCCTTCCCCCTCTAGGCTTTTATTTTCCCAAGCCCCCCTTTTAACGACGCAGTGGCAGCAAAAGCATCCAACCCCCAAAATTTCCCCATCGGACGCTCGACCCCCCTGGAACCATCGGGTTCGTTAACAGATAGAAGTGATTGTTTGAAGCGGTTTTTTCCCGGGTGGCGTTCATCGGGGGGGCTTTAACCCCCGGTGGGAGATAAAAACCCCACCCCCGGTGAGACACACAATGGGCATTTTGCGTTTAGCGGAAAAACCCCCTTGCGAATCAGAACCCCATTCCCCTTAGACGCGGATTTCGCAAACCAAATCAAGCCAAGGGCAAAAACAATACAACTTAACATATCAAAACACCCTTTTCCCCACCCCCCTCATTTCACAAGCACTCGTTCGAGCACACTACGGGCTCATTGCGTTTTGCGGAAACCCCCTTTTTCACTCGGCCCCCCCCCCCCCCCAATTTCCCCCCCCTGAAAAAATTTTGGGAACCAAACCCCCTTTTAAAGAAAATAACGTTCTTCTTTTTTATTCCCCCCCTTACTGTTTTCCAAACAAGGGGCCCCGGAACGACTTTCACCTTTTAAGTAGGGTTGGTTTTGGGGCTCCGGGGGTTTGGCGGTTGGGTTTGCTGCGCCTCTTGGGGGGGGGGCCCTCTTGGGTTCCAAAAATAGCCCCCCTTGACACCCCAAAAGGACCGGAAAGCGGGAAGCTGGATCTGGGTTTTGCTTCTGAGGGCATC
>NW_027623971.1:0-8985 GCF_034508935.2 Berghia stephanieae | reverse complement strand
GAGCAAAGGTGTCATGTCTCATTCAACCTTTTGGGCTTTCAGGGCTGGGGACAAGTGTAAAGCCTTTGAGCATATTCATAAATTTTGCTTCTATAAAAGTAAATTTTTTCCCCCAATTAAGAAGAATTTTGGAGTATTGTCAACTCTTGTTTCTTTAATATAATATTTTTCCAAAACAAAAAAAAAAAGATTTTTATTGCCCGAAATGAATATGGAAAGCAAATGGATTCTGATGAAACCCTTTTAATATATCTGGGATGATGCTGAAAATTTTGGGGAATTGTACGATTAAACAGCATTCCATAATAGTTTTTTTTTCCAAAAAATCTTGAAAAGAAGAGGGTTAAAAGAATTTTAAAAAAATTGAAAAAAAAAATTTTGTAATTTACTTGCATAAAAAGCCCGTAATTCAGAACTTTAAAAGCTTTGTTTTACGTTTTAAAAACATTAAATATTGTTCAGTGTCTAGGCATTGATTGAATTGTTTTAAAATTAAAACCCCTTTAAAAACCACATAAATTTTAAATTTGACATCTTTGGGAAAATTTGAGATTATTGATCCCCGTTTAAAAAAGCTTAATGTTATGAATTCCCCATATTTTTTTAATTTGATTTTTATCATGGTTTTTCAAGGAATGTGAGGAGATGAGGATCAGGGGAAACAATAAACTTTTTCAAAATCATAAAGGGATTTAACATTAACCCCGTCCCAATTTGCAAATCCAAAATTCATAGAAAAATGTATATACTTTGAGGGGATTGTTTCTTAAATTTTAAAATCTTTATGCTTTCATATAGAATCCAAAAACACTTTTTTTTAAAATGTCAATTGAAAAAGGAGGGGTGTTTTTTAAAAGGGGGAAATTGGAAAAGAAAAAAAAGGAAATTCAACTTTGGGTTTAATCGTTGAAAAATTTTGGGGCTTAAGTGAATGATAATTAAAACTGAGCGGTTTACCATGACCATGATGGGAATCTAGGTATGTTTTGTTGGGATTCAAATTCGCACTTTTGGTTGTAATTGTTTTACCCATAATAGTACAAATACATATTGGACAAAACCAAATAGGTTTCTTTACTCTGTCACCTTTTAAAAAATTAAAGCCTAGGAAAAGGGAATGCATATTGTACCTTGGGGAGCAAAAATAAAATATTGCAACAAGTATTCTAAACTATTATTTGTTGATGCACTCAAAAAATGAATTGCTTTTATAAAGTAAATTTTTGATGAGGTTATTAAAAAATTTTTTAAAAAAAAATTGTCTTTGCGTACAAGTTACCCCTCTTTCCATGTTTGGTATTTACTTGAAGTAGACTTTAAAATACTAATAAAAATTCCAAAGTCTTGAACGATGAAGTTATTTTTAAAAAAGTTTAAATACATTTTTTGAGGGTCCAAAAGTAAACTAAATGCTCCTATTTCAAACTAAGGTGGGGTTTTACAACAAATGCTATAGTTTTGGGAAAATTCATCTGTGATCTTTCCTCTTCTCCAATACACTAAATATTTTGGCATCACATTAAAAGTGCAATGTTCGTATCCGACAATGATTAAAGTAAAATGTTATGATTCATTTCCTTTCAGGCATTTTGCTCTATTCAGATCGACACATATAATTTCGGGTATTGTGTTTTTGTCTGTTTTTTTTTAAAATTCGGCACACTTCAAAAAACCCCCCAAAAAAAAGTGTGATCAAAAATTGCAGAAATTTTAAAAACTAATTTGCAATTGAAAGACACGGAAAAAATAAGACAAAGGGGAATAGTTTAAAAAGGAAACAGAGAAAATTCCAGTCATAATATTAAATCTGCACTTAGTTTGAGATCACCTAAAAGTTTCATCCAGACACCAAACACAGGATCCCACTAAGATCAAATGTTTAAAAACCATTATAAAAAAAAATAATTAATAATAACAGTGATAAGAGGGAGATGATTTACGAGGAAAATATTATAAAATCCCAAACTTACATTGTACATTTGACTGTTTCCCCCCCAGCCAAAGGGCTCCAGAAAGGGTTTTAGACAAAACAAGTAATCCGATTCCCAAAACAAGACAGAAAGCACTCAGAAAACAGATATGGGGGGGAGGGGGGGGGTGGGAATAGAAGGCACAGCAAGTGACCTCCCCCCCCACATGGGAGATCAAAGACCACACCGAGAACAGAGGATTCCATGAGGAAAACTATCAATGTGCCTATTTTTATATTACCAAAAAGTCTCATCCAGACACGTGCAAGGTTCCCACTATGATGGATACAATCAAATGTTTACAAATTACAATAAATTCAAAACAATTAAAAAATATAGTAGTATATACCAAAGAGATGTTTTACAATGGAAAAAATATTACCTCTCAAACAAAGGAACAATTGATTTGACTGCCACACTCTCAGCTAAGGATCCAGGAAATAACGAGCAACGTCAATCCAGAACAAAGACGAGAGCAGCATGGAAAGGGAAATCAGATAAAACGTGATAGAGGACACTGCAGGGAGGTCAAGAACCCCATCACATCATTGTCAAATTCTTTGTACATCCAGTATATGAGATTTCACAGAATATCATTCATTACAGTCGGCATATCTTGAACACAGAAAAAAAAAAAAAATACTATTGAAATGTTAATACTATTGACAGAGTCAACTGCATTAATTTTTTTTTTTCATTTCTGTAATTTTCATTCTACTTTAACTCCAATTTTCAAACTTTTATCACATTTTCATAATGTAAATTATGTTGTTTTGTTTTTTTAAGGGTTTTACGGCGCTTGCAACACATTAAAGTCATATCAGCGACAGTAAAAAGGAAGAAAATGGGATAGTAAAAAGTTATAGAGTTACAATTAAGCAAAAAAGAAAGGTAAGACAAAGGGGAATTGGTTCAAATAGGGAACAGATGTAGATTCCAAGAGCACACCGTCAAGTACTTAGTTTGAGCTCACCTAAAATTCTCATCCAGACACGAGCACAGGTCCCAACTAAGAGGAATACACTCAAATGTTTACCAATCATATAATATAATAAGTAAATTAAACATAATACAATGCATAACAGAGAGATGATTTACAAGAAGAAAAATATCATCTCCCAAAACTATAACTATACATTCGACTGTTTCCCTCCCAGCCAAGAACTCCGGCAAGGATCAGGACAAAACTAAGTAATCTCATTCCAAGACATGACAGGAAAACAATTGGAAAACGGGTATGGGGGGGGGGGGGGATAGAAGACACAGCATGTACCTCCCTGCCCACTATGGAAGGTCAGGATCCCCACCCAGAAAATTATGTAAGCAACATTATCACACATTTTCTAAATATTTAAAAAAATCGAATTGTATCAAAAACGTATGATTGTTACAAATAATTACTACTTCCATGTTTGATGAAAAGAAATACATTTTTCAAAATCATGCTTTAAATATTCTACTTTTATAAAACAAAAATGGACCAAAGCATATTAACAATTTATAATTTAGGTATGTAAGTTCTTACAGAGCCTTGAAGGCAGCAGATTCAAAGCTTATAACTAACACAACAACAGTATAGTTTTGCATATATTGCAATAGTCCATTGTTAAGCTCTTAATAGTGCCTTATATCATCTGTCTTCAGTTTAATAAAAGTTTGTTTATCTCAATGAACCAGTAATATAATTTGCATGTGATCAAGAAACTTGAGTGAAAATGATTTGAGATTCACATGAAGGTATTGCTCACATTGGCGATATCAACTTATACAGTGACACTCGAGCCCACCCCTTGATAATAAGACAAATTTTGAGCTACTATATTAAGTGTATTAATTTTTGTTTGACAACGGACAAAAAAAAATCCATAAATTCGGCTCTATTTAATACTTATATATTAAAAATTGAGTAAAATGTATGCCGTGACTAACTCTTTCTGAAAGATTTTTATTTCAATTTGAAATCCTCAACTATTTATTTTATTAAATTAAGCCACACGCCAGACTGCTGCCATGTAGTACTAGCTGCTGTTGAAATAGCATCTCTGCAATTTGATTTATAACTTAAGATTATTTCATTAGGTGTGGCTTTCTTTCATTAACAGATGAGTGAAGTAAAATAAATGATATTAAATTGATGACCATATGAGAAGTAAAAAATACAGTGTACAGAAAACAAGTTAATTCATTTGCTAATTAACACTAATCTTCTACAATCGAAATGGGGGGAAAAAGTTATATTTTGATATAAGAAAGTTAGTACCATCATAGTGTCAATCCTACAACCAATAAATATGCCTATTTGCAGTCCTGATTGTATTTTTGTTTTTTGTTTTTTACCAGATTTGTTTCATGCCAACCTACATCGCAAAAGTTAATGTATTGTCATTAATGCTTCCATTGAAAGCAGGTCCTTTCAACTTCCCACTAGAACTCTCCCTCAATGGACATACGTTTTGAATGTGGTCAAAAACAGGTTTAAACCTATGACAACAAAGAGAGAGATGATGTGACAAATAGGCAGGACTGCAACTTAACTGTTGTAATCTTTAAATGTTGATAGATCTCCAATTATCCAATGATGGTGGGACTCTAGCTATAAGAGCATCAAAATAGAAGAAAAAAATAGCAATTATCCTGAATTATCAAACTAATTTTTACACTGACATAAGTTGAATATCACCACATGAGAACTATAAAGTCTGGCTCAGCAGCTTGAATGTCTTGGTTAGTATTGACAAATGACTATTTCAATCTCAAAAGGACAATTGTTTTTAAAAATTCTCAACTGGTCAAAATGCTTAAAATCATTTTATAGTAAAATAAAGCCAAAGTACATTTTGCTAATATTAGCTTGAGTTAACATGAAAAAAAAATTGTGATGCAAAAAAAAAAAAAATGAAGAAGAAACTATAATACAATACATTCAAAATGCAGTTTAGTGAAACTCTCATGTGAGACTTCTTAATCTGTTCTAGCTTCAACCTGTCTCCATGTAAAAGTTAGCAAGTTTCCTTCTTCCTTGCACCAAACTTTATTAATCATAACAGCATAATAAATGTAATCATTGTAAGTACTAGTAAAGTGTATAAGAAATAATATAAGATTTTAAGGAAATACTAGGAAAACACAAATAATATGGCAATGATGAGGCAACAAAACATATCAAATTTATAATAATAATAATATAATTTTAAAAATATTATACAGCTGAAGAATTATCCAGACATAAAAGGCATTTGGCTGATCTTTACCTGTCATAAACCCAATTAGTTTCAATTTCCCTCAAACATGGTCTATTCATTGATAAATGAGGTTATCAGAAAAGAGGAAGCTTTTAAAACCTTTGAATGGAATCAGACAAGGCAAGTTAAAAGCTTCTGGCTTGATATATTTATATCTGAAAGAATTTCATTTTGAAAAAAAAAAACGATTCTTTAAAATTTTCTCATCGGTCTTGAAGAAATAATCTTATCATGAGTCAGGTTTCGATTGGCATTTGCCAATGAAAAGTTTATTTCCCTACTTTAATTGCTTGGAGACTGGTTTGTTGGCTAAACTGAGTAACAAGTATAAATTAAATAATATATAAAAATCGTTTTTAAAAAATTCCAACTCTCTTTATTCATTTTGGAGGAAATGTGTCTTTTGTATGTATTTCGATAGTGTAGTACATTTAAATGAACAATAGGAGATAATTGCTACTAATACAAACTATCAGGAAAGTAACATGATTTTTATTCATCTTCTCTTGTGTATGCACATCGACAGTAAAACTCAGTCCGACTGAGTTGGTATATTTGAAGAAGTTTCTTGCCCGAGATATGTACGAGATATCAAAAAGTTGCACTTCAACATGTATCCTCACGATGATATTGCAATGCCATATCAACTGGACTTCTTAATCCTCCCACGTGTAAAACTAAATTACAATGCTTAGAAAATACAATCATCATTTTTTAAATTTTCTTTTGACATATCTTATCTTATCAGAAAGCTTCAGCTTCAAGGCAAATAATTTCTGCAGCATAAAATTGTAAATATGTGACAAAAGAGGAAACAATAAATATTACAATAACAAAATGAAAAGAACTTTAAAAAGTCAGAAAGCCCGTAGTGATAGAATTAATCTTGGTGTTCTTGACACGAACTTCACAGATATCATTTTTAAAACTTTTTAATGGGTTATTAACTTATCAAATAGTAAATAAGGCCATGCAAGATCTGAATTAAAAACTAGCATCCCAATTATAATTCAACTGACTGAAAGCCCTAAAAAAATATCTGACCTTTATGGAATTAGATGAGGTATAAACTGTCTTGTTAGGTGTTTGGTATGAAAAGGGCAAAATTAATGTCTTCTCCTATTACTTTACTATACCATTATTATTATTATTATTATTATTATTATTATTATTATTATTATTATTATTATTGTTATTTTATTATTATTATCATTATTATTATTATTATTATTATTATTAGTAGTAGTTAGTAGTAGTAGTAGTAGTAGTAGTAGTAGTAGCATTATTATCATACTTCTGCTACTACTACTACTACTACTACTACTACTACTATTACTACTACTAATAATAAAATAATAATAAAACAATAATAATAATAGTATAATAATAATAATAATAATAATAATAAATAATAATAATAATAATAATAATATAATATAAAATACAATAATAATAATGGTAACAGTAAAAGTAATAGGAGAACACATTAATTTTGCCCTTTTTATACCAAACACCTAACAAGACAGTTTATACCTCATCTAATTCCATAAAGGTCAGATATTCTTTTTTTAGGGCCTTCAGTCAGTTGAATTACTACTACAGTCCACTCCGGATAATCGCAACTCGGTTATTGCAACTTTCGGTTAATCGCAACATTTCCCAAGAAACGGAATTAATTCTATATAAAAGTCACTGGTTAATTGCAACAAACTTTGGTTAATCGCAACAAATTTTCGACCTCAAAAGGAGGCAAATTCATGGAATAAATCAAACAAAATCTCATGATCAGATTTCATCATGTGAAATCATGACAGGTTGAAGAATCGAGAGTGGGCGGGATTTAATACTTCATTTGTGTGTCACCACACTATTAGAGACAAAAGAGGCAGGGCTTTGCAGTTCGGGTTTGTGCGGTCATCTGTGACCATTAGACATGAGGGGAGTGGGCTGGGCGTGGTTTAGACAACAGGTAGACGATGACAGTTGTGAGGAGACTGAGCGTGACATCCTTTGTTTAGTGATTAACAACTGTGCATTAGGCAACGGGTTTGGTAAGACCTCATTGTCTCTCATCATGGCTAATCTCTTGGACTCTTACAAATGTTGAGAACAAAAGTGAAAGTGAATCCAATCTTAAGATGTCAGCTTGCCTCAAATCTGATTTTGCTTGTCAAAATCTATACAGGGCTGTCATATTTTTTTTTTTTTTTATTCCAATCAAATTGCACAGTCTGTGGTGAATTCAGAACAATGTTTACAACAACTAATTGGATTTACCATATTTGTGTAAAATGTTGCAATAGTGGGCAGGAAACTCAACTTCGGATAATTGCAACTTCGGTTTAATCGCAACATTTTTGCTGATCCCAAGGTGTTGCGACTATCGAGTGGACTGTATACTACTACTATTTTTTACTACTACTACTACTACTACTACTACTAACTACTACTATTACCATTACTACTATCATTTTTCTCATTCATTATGATGTCTTTAGAATCTCATTTAATGCATAGTGAGTACATGTACCATTTATTTGTGGATACTCACACCATTCAGACTGACACTTTCCATATCAAAATTAATTTTCGTTACAAAACTAAAAACACCAAATAAAAAAAGCTTCCTCACACTACTCTTTCTTTTTAATTTCGATTTGATTTCTCTTATTCGATTAAAAGACCAAAAATTAAAATGCAAACAAGAGAGAAACGATGATAATGCGGTGAATTGACTATCAACAATTCAAAAAGTTAACAGATCACAGACCACACAGATAGAATCAAAAACAGCCTTGTATGGCTATTTTTTTAAATTCGAAAGAGGAAGGAATGGTAACTTGAACAAATGAAAAATGCATAATCTAATAAATAAGTTCTAGAATAAAAGATATGTACAGATTTGAGTGATCTTTTTTAAATTATTGCTCTTATTGCATAAAAGCTTGGTATCAGGGAGTAATCAAGGGGGCTTATCAACTCAAAATTATTCAATCTAAAACAGTGTAACATATTTATCTTAAACAGGCAGCTGCTTTAATCATTGAACATCTGTAATTCAATTGAAGACCTGTAATTTTGCTGGCGTTTTTTGTAATCATGAATTCAATTTACAGTGTAGATGATTTTTTAAATTAATCATTTGAGGCATAATTTATCTCTTTATTATTATCTTTGTTTTGTTCAAATTTTTTTGGGGAAAAAACCCGACCTTTTCTGAATATAACACTATTATAATCTTTGTTGAGAGATTTATTGAAGGATAGCAAAGAATGTATTGAATTAGCTTATAAAAACTGTGAATGAAAGTTTATGAAGAAATAAGATTGATCTTGTACAAAACGAAGTTAAATATAATATATTTACACTATTTAAAAAAAAATTTAAGGGAACATTCTAAATTCAAAAATAGTTGTCCACAAATACAAACACAAGGTGTGTTCCATTAAGCATTTGGACTATTCCAATTGTACAAAAATTACTAACAGGCATTGTCGTGGTGTAAAAAAAGATTTTCCAATGGCCAGAGCTCGGTTGCTTTCTTATATATCTTCTCTAAATTGCCTTAAAACATTGATGTAAAAGATCTGGTTCACATATTAGCCTTGAATATAATTCTCAATGAACGATTTACTGCAATCAAAAAAACAGACTGTTTCTTGTCTCTGGGTCAAGCAGTCAATCCAAGTCTTTCACCTGTGATTATTGACTCTAAAAAAAAAGTAGCATTTCAATGACGTTCAAAGGATTTTTCAAAAGTTTATCCATTTCTG
>NW_027623970.1:0-8986 GCF_034508935.2 Berghia stephanieae | reverse complement strand
AAAATTTCCCCGCGGGATGATGGGGTTTAAAACCCGCACCTTATGAATGACAATGCCGCCGTGAGATCGTGACTTTGGGTATGAGTACCCGCATGTTTGTGTACCTAAGGTCGCTGGTTCAAACCCCCACCCCGCCTCGAAAATTTGTTATTCTCTATTGTCTTTCTGCATTTTCCCCTATCCTTCATTTTTTATCAACATAAGTCCCTGCCCCCTATTTTTTCTAAATTAAAAAATAAATGATTCTAATTTTCTTTAGAGATTTTGAAAATTTTTTCCCTAGTTTGACCCAACCCTTTAAGCGAGGATTCGAACAACATTCATGAAGCTTTCCTGCCTAAAAGGGGAACAAAGTCCATCGCTTTTTATAGTTACTCATTAATTTGAGTAGAGTGTTGTTTTGGGGGTGGGGTTTGGGCCCCCCACAGTGGGCGGGTGGCATTTACTGGTTTCTATCCCCCTATATCTGTTTTTCCAATTACTTTGTTTTTGTTTGGAATGAATTACTTGTTTTGCCCGGGCCCGGCCTAGTGCTTGGTGGGGGGAAACACTCAATCATAGTTATTTTTTTGGGGGGAAAAATTTTTTTTTTCCTTGAAAATCATCTCTTGTTAGTATTGTTATTTTGAATGAAAAAATGTCGCTTTTGAGTGTATTCTTCTGAGGGGGACTTGTGTGTTATAGGGGTAAAAACTTTTTAGGTACCCCCAAAAAAGTATATTATGTGTGCTTGGAATCCATCTGTTCCCTACTTGAAAATTCCCCTTTTGCTTATTTTTTTTCCAAACAAGCCCTTTTTAATTGTACTCTAGAATTTTTTTCATTAATTTCTTCCTTTTTACGGGCCGCTGATTGACCAAAAATGGTTGCAGCGCCAAAAAACCCCTTAAAAACAAAAAAACAAAAGGTAAAAGAAAATGTGAAAGGGGGGACTTTTATTCTATGTATTTTTTTTTCGGATCCCTGTCCATGACCAGGTAAACATCTTTTCAACATATTTTGTTATAAAAAAAGATATTCCTGTGACCCCAACCAAATTAATTTTTTTAAAAAAAGATATTCCCTGCTGACGCACCAAAACATTAATTTTGTTAAAAAAAAAGATACTTCCCTTACCCCAACTTTAAAATTTTTGTTATAAACAAATACTCCCTCTGACGCCCCAAAATTTAATTTTTTTTAAAACAAGATACTTCCTGGACGCACCACTTAATTTTTTTTAAAAACAAGATATTCCCGTGAGCACCAACTTTAAAATTTTGTTATAAAACAAGATATTTCCCCTTGAAAACCCAACTTTAATTTTTTGTTATAAAACAATACTTCCCTGCTGACGCCCCAACATTATTTTTGTTAAAAACAAGATACCCCCCGTGCCACCAAACATAATTTTGTTATAAAAAAGATATTCCCTGCTGAGCCCAACTTTAAATTTTTGTTAAAAACAAAACCTTCCCTGCTGACGCACCCAACAAATTTTGTTATAAAAAAAAGATACCCCCGTGACCCCCAACATTAATTTTGTTAAAAAAAAAGATTTTCCCTGCGACCAAAAACATTTTTTTGTTATAAACAAGATACCCCCTGGACGCCAACCCATTAATTTTTTTATAAAACAAGATACTTCCTGTGAGACCAACTTAAATTTTTGTTATAAAAAAGATACCCCCTGTGACGCACCAACATTAATTTTGTTTAAAACAAGATATTCCCCCTCTGACGCACCAACTTAATTTTGTTATAAAACAAGATATTTCCCCGCTAAACGCACCAACTTTTATTTTGTTATAAAACAAGAATTCCCCTGCAAAAGCCCAACATTAATTTTTTTTAAAAAAACAAGATACTTCCCTGCTGACGCACCAACATTAATTTTTTTATAAAACAAGAACTTCCTGCTGACGCCCCAACTTAAAATTTTTTTTAAAAAACAAGATACTTCCCTGCTGACGCACCAAAATAATTTTTGTTAAAAAAAAGAACTTCCTCTGACGAAAAATTTAATTTTTTTAAAAAACAAGATATTTTCCCGTGACGAAACCAACTTTAAATTTTGTTATAAAAAAAGAATTCCCCTGCTGACGCCCAAATTTAATTTTTTTTATAAAAAAAAGAACTTCCCGCTGACCCCCAAAAACATTAATTTTGTTATAAAAAAGAATTTCCCCTGCGACGCCCCAACTTAATTTTTTTTTATAAAAACAAGATACTTCCCTCGACGCCCCAACTTAATTTTGATAAAAAAGATACTTCCCTGCGAGCACCAACTTAATTTTGTTATAAAACAAGATACTTCCCCGACGCACCAAATTTAAATTTTGTTTAAAAAAAAGATATTTCCCCTGTGCGCACCAACATTTTTTTTTTTTAAAAAAAACAAGATACTTCCTGCTGACGCACCCAACATTACAAATATGTGATTAAAAAAATTAAACAGTGTGTAGAACAGTGCCGGGAAAAAGCAGGGAAAATACAAAAAAAAAAAAAATATCAAGGCAGGCAAAATTTTTTTGGAATGATTTTTTTTTGTATTTTTTTTTTGTTTTTTGTTTGTTCGACATGCATCAAACCACTTTTTGTATTTCTGTCTAAAAATCGTGTGCCCTTTATTTGTCCCTTTAACTCTCTTGTGTTCACCCCCATTGAAAATCAACAAATTTGTTCGATTTTCATGCAAAAATCCAAAAGGTTTAAAGTAGATTTTCCCCCATTTCCCTTTTAACAGTTAAACAATTAAAATTAACCATGCTTTTTGGGTTAGATTTCATCAATCCCATTCATTCAGGGCAATGCCCGGTCCACTCGCAGAGAAGCCTAAACCCAAAGAAAATTTCCAAATCCACTGACAAAAGTGACAGGCCCAAAACGTCTTTTAGGGAATTGCTGTTTTCAGAATTTCCTAATTTTGTCAAAAGCTGCTAGAAGCTATGGGTTGTAAAAAATAAAAACAAATTGGTTGATAATAACAAAGAAAATAAAGTAGTAAAAAATTGCCCGGACAATAGGAAAAGAAAAATTCTGCAGGATGCGGGCCGAACCCCCAACCTTTGATTCGCTGTCCACCTGGCCCTGAAGGGACGCTATTCTGACAAAATGAATATAAAATCTTTGATAAAAACAAAACACAAAAAGTTCCTCTCATTTCGGATCCCTTTTTTTGTAGCAGCCTTTCCAAATATTTATCTCCATATGTTAGATTGTAAGTGATGTCCCCTTTATATTTTTATTGGTTTTTTATTGGTTTTAAAAAGGGTTTTGAGTCTGAAAAATTTGTGTTTTGGTATTTTGTTCTTTTTTATTGTTTTTATATTTCTTTTTTTCTTTTATTTTTCCCTCCAAAAAAAAAATATTTTTTTTTTAAAGAAAAAAAAGAGGAAATCTGTCTTTAGGGTTGTTTTAAGGGAAGATGAATATTTGGCAATTTCCATATTGATGCCCCCAAAATGAAAAAATTGAATTGTGTCAGGCCAAAATCGGTGGGTAATCAAATTCATACCTTTTGGATGAAAAAAAAGACTCTGCACTGATCCCCGGGGAACCTAAAAATTT
Source organism: Berghia stephanieae (assembly GCF_034508935.2). Lineage (NCBI taxonomy): Eukaryota > Metazoa > Mollusca > Gastropoda > Nudibranchia > Aeolidiidae > Berghia > Berghia stephanieae. The sequence goes on along the minus strand of NW_027623970.1, from coordinate 5,437 downwards.
TCAAATAATAATTCTTTTGGTTTTTTTATTGTGTAAACATAGAGCAACAGTTTTCATCAAGATCAAACAAAAAAAACTGGGGGGTTTCCCCTAGTGGGGAGGGAGGCCCTTTCGTTCTTTTCCCCCCATTTTGGGGTTGGGGGGTTCCTGACCTCCATAGTGGAGGGAGGCACTTACGGGGTTTTCATCCCCTATAACTGTTTTTCCCAACCCTTTCTGCTTTGTCTTGAATAAAATTTAAATTTTATTTTTGGGCCCTGACCCGGGCCCAAGGGCCTTTCTGGGAGGAAACGCAAATGTATATTAGGTTTTGGGAGTGATATTTTTTTCCTTGTAAATTACTGACTGTTGTTATTTTTTATTTTTAAAAATGATTTGAAAATTTTTGGTTTTATTCCCTTTAGTGGATCTTGTGTGGTGTCTTTAATTTTTAATGAAGCAATTTTTAAAATCATCTGAAAGTTTAGCAACTATATCTCTTATCCTGAGGGCATTGTTCATTTTAATTTTCAACGAATTTTTCCCCCCTTCAACAGAGAGTTTGGATCGGGGTGTAAAGAGGGTCTCGACCTAAACCCCAAAAAATCATACGACAGCAGGGGAATCCCCGAATCCCCAAAGGGCCCCGGTTTTCCAAAAAAATTGCTAAAAGGGTGTTGTGATATTAGGAAAAAGGGTAAAAGCTGTTGCTGGATAAACGTTTTAAAAAAATTTTTAATTTTTTTAATCATATTCCCCCATCTCTATCCTTTCTCATGTTTTCCTACTTTTATTATGCAGCATTCCCCCTCCAATTTGTGTCAGTGTTGAATAATCATTAAAAGGTAAAAATTTTTTGGTTTTGCAGTTTTAATTTTTCTGAAACAAATGCCCCCAAGATTTTATTTTTTTTTGAAAAAAACCCCAGGTGTTTTTTTTCATGGGGTTTGGGGTAATGTATAAAAAAGGTATCCAGCAACTTTTTCTAAAATTTTACTTTTTCAACTTGACTAGCTGTAAAAATTTTGAAGTGAAATTAAGCTTTAAAATTCCGAAGATGTACAAAAGGGTTATTTAAAATTTTTGACAAGAATCATTTTGGAAAAAATTGACCTTTAAATAAATTGGGAAATACTCGTTCAAACCTTTTCAACCCTCCGATGATTTTGCAAACATTCCCTCCCCCATTTATTTTAGATCTAAAAAAATTTGAAAATTGGGTCCTTTTTCTGCACCCAAATACCGCATATAAGGGGGAAATTTTTTTTCTTTTTTTAATAGAACTGAAAACTTTAACTGAAAAAGTGTCAATATGAAAGAAAAATTTTTTTCTGTGACAGATTCAAATATCTTGATAAAAAATTTAATTCTCGATATTTTTTCTGATTAAATTAAAAAACAGGATATTGAAAGGGCTGTTGGCCTGAATGACCCCTTTACCCGATTTGACTAAATTTTAAAAGTTTAAAACCTAAGCAAAGATTTGAAATTAAAAAATGTGAATTTTTTGATTTAATTAAATAAAACCCCTAAACAAAATTTTTAGATCCTTTGGGGGAAAAGTAATTTCCTTCAGGATCAAAAAATAAAGTATATCTTACATCATGAAAAAATTTTTTCCATGTTTGAATTTTGTGGGTTGTCTTCATATGAAAATTTTTAAAAAGATAGGTGGAAATAAAGATTTTAAAAGGATAAAGGGTTGGGAAAATTTATTTTAATTTATATTTAGTTTTCATTTCGGGGAGACTTGTTTGGAAATTGTTATCATTCTATTGAAATGACAAACAAAAAAAAGAAAAAAAAAAAAAATCAAATCGAGACCCCTTTAGAACTTCTTTTGCAATTGGATTAGAGTTTGACAAATTAAATTTTTATTTTTAAAAATAATTAAAAAAAAATAATTTAAAAATAATAATAATAATAATAAAATAATAATAATAAATAAAAATAATAATAATAATAAAAAAATAAAAATAATAAAAAAAATTTTAAAAATACAGTAATAATAAATAATTATAATAAATATTTATTCTTAAAAAAAATGGGAAATTTGTTTACAGCGTGGATGCATGAAAATGTATAAACACAAATGGAACTATGGCGAAAAATGTATACAAAATAATATAGCAAATGGGACAAAAAAGAATAATAATATTTTTAAAAAAAAAAATTTTTTTTAATTTAAAAAAATTTTTAAGGAGTAATGCCTTTTTGGGGAAGCATGTTTTTATTTTTTAAAAACCCCTTTATCATAAAATTAGATTGTCAATGTTTTCCCCTAGGGTGAAAACCGTGAACTAAACGTTTTGTTTTTTGTAAAACCCCTCCTATAAATTAGATTGATCAATGTTTTCACCCAGAGGGAAACCTGGAACTATGCTTTTTGGGTTTCTGATAATAACCTCTCATATAACTTTAGATTGATCAGCTTTTTCCCTAGGGGTGAAACTTGGAATATGCTTTTTTGGTTTCTGAAAATAACCTCTCACTATAACTTAAAATCTGAGTTTCATTAGAGGTAAAAACTGTGAATAGCTGTTTGTTAAAAGTAAAATCAAAAACCTTGAAACGAAATTGGTTTTAATTACTTTTTAAAAACCCAAATTTTCCCTTTTAAAAAAAGTTTAAAAAAGCATTAAATCAAAACTTAGCACCGGGTTTTTTTATTGCACCCCCTTTGCCGCTTTCCCTGCATGGCCATGTTAAAACCATTCCTTCCATAGCATGATTTTTTTTACTTGGAAATGACTTTGTTGATAACCCTTGGTTAACTTCCCCCTTCCCAGCTATTTTAGTTTTCCCCGAAAAGTCCCCCCCCCACATAAAATAATAAAATAATAATACCATTTTAAAGCGCCATTCCTGTAAAACACAAGTTGGCATTTTTACAAAAAAATTCATGTTTTTAAAAATGACTTTCTTTCCAAAAAAAAGGGAAAAAAGACCCTTACAACACAATTTTTATATTTTAGTGTAAAAAAGCTTTCTTAAAATTTTGTGATAAAATTGTCGCTTCATGAAAAAATTACGATTTTCTAGGGGTGGTAAGAGAGGTTAAGTACCCTTGATAGATACTGAAGGGATATGAAAGTGCAACAAACCTTTCCAAAAAAATAAATTCTTCCAATTTTTTTTTTTGCTTTGTCTGGCACTGTTTATCACTTTGTTAAAATTTTTTATCATAAGTCGGGGTTGCCCCTGGTTTCAAAACCCTAGCATATAGAAAAGGATTGACCTCTTAAATCTATTTTAAAATTTTGCTTTTTTAGTGCAATCCCCCTGAGCATCTAAAAGTGTTTTAAAAGGGGCCCCCAGCCAACAGCAACACGGAACATGAAACGAGACATGACCCTGTTGGGCAATTTTAAAATTTTTTGGGGGGACGAGACAACGCGTAGCGGCCCAAGCACTCATTTTACACTGTTTTATGGTGAGGAATTGAAAAAAGACCTTTTCGGACTCAAACTTGCCCCGAGCGGGGTCGAACCAGAATTCCCGATCGAAAGCGTGTGTCAACCCCAAAGCCCACTTTTTAGATGCAGTTACAAACCAGCAAAGTAAACTTCCAAAACCCTCAGGTCTGAGTTTTTTGGGAAAGCAAGAGTGTATTTTCTTTTAATTGCTAAAAAAATGACCAAAAAATTTTTTTTGGGGGGGGGGGCAAGTGAGATGGGTGTGGCCCCACACAAAGTTGTTGTCTTTGTCTCCCTGCGCATGGAAAAGGAGCGTATTTCATGTTTCGCCAACCAAGTCTCAATCACTGATTTTTTTGCTGTCCAACGATGGATATTTCTTCAGAAAAGTAAACCGTGCTTTGTTTTGAAAGTGTAAAATACCCCGTGTCAAGCAACAAATGCCAATCGTTGTTAGATATTTTCAAAAATGTGAAACTTTCATATTGGGGGCCTTTTAGACATATTCCAAAGGACCATGACCTCGGCACATGGAAATGAATATAGATCATCCCATTAAAAGAAGTTCATTAAAAATTTTTTTTTCATTATAATTTTTGCCCCAGTTGTGGATCGAAATTTTGAGATGATAGGGGGTGTAATTGGGTTTTTTTTTGGCAAATTTTTTTTTTTCTTTTAATATAATTTTCTTAAAATAGAACATCTTTGACTTGAACAAAAATTTTGGACCTACAAAAGTGTTTTTTGTAAAAAACTAAAAAGGTGCCTAAAGACAATAAAATGGGGAAAAAAGATAAAGGGGGTAAATCTGCCCAGAACGAAAAACAAAAAACAAAAGAGTTTTGGCCCCCCTTTGGTTTTCTGTGTTTACTTGATAAAAACCAAGGGCCCAAAAGTCGTTTGTTTTTTGTTGTTGTTCAGAGTCAGATTTTAAATCCCTTTTCTTTACTCCATGTTTTTACTTTTAAGAGAAGGAGGTTTTTTTGTAAAAAACATTTTCTGTGAATGATGAAAAAAAACGCTTTTTCAGTTTAAAAAAAGCCCCCCCCTTTTATTGTCAATTTTATTTACAAATTTGTTAATTAAGTAAAACACAGGGAATCTTGATAAATCCCAAACGGCAGGGGCCGAAAGGTGGAGACTTTAACAAAATTTAAAATTATCCATTTTAATAGAAAAGCGTCATGGCGCAAAACCCCAAGGGGGATAGCTAGGTGGTCGTGGTTCGGATAAGTAAAAAAAAAAAAAAAGAAGAAAATTGAGTTTTTTAGAGTACTATCCACTAAACGTGCTAAAAGCCATACAAGGGGGGCCCTGGGGCCCCAAGCAACATTTAACTTGTAGGAGGGCATAATAAGTAAGTAGTGGGAAACACTCGGGTAAAAAACAAAATTTTGGACCAAAGAGAAGTGTTACTTTAAGAGAAGTTGACTTATAAGGTGTTTGACTTAATGCGACCCCTGTTATGAAAAATTTCAAGAAATGATTCCTAATTTTTTTTTTTATTTATTTATTTATTTATTTTTTTATTTTTTATTTTTTTTCTTAAAAAAAAAAAATTAGTGTTTGGGGATGTTTCCCTCAATGTTCATGGCTTTTGTTCTAAAGGGGGGGTAAATCGGGGTAAGTGAATAAGGTTTTTTGGGTGGGTGGGATTTGCTGTTGGGGTGTGTAATATTCCATTATAAAGGTTTATTTAAAAGGTTGGGGAAATTACTTATTTATAGGTTGGGTTGGTTATTTTGGCTGGTGTTTGATTTTATACTTAAAGGGTGTACAGTTTGTTGGGGTGTAGTTTTAATTATTCGTCGTTCAAAATGATTAGAGAGATTTCTTGGGGCCTTAAACCCATGGCTAAATGAAACCAAGGAAATACCAAAAGTGAAGAAAGGTACCCAACCCCGAGTCCAAAAAAATTTTTTTCAAAGTCTGCTGTTTGTGAAGAGATAAAAAAAAACGAAAAAAAATAAATGAGGAAAATAAATAAATAATAATAAAATTTTTGAACAAATAAGTGAATGAAAAAAATAATTTTAAAAAAA
>NW_027623969.1:5000-8988 GCF_034508935.2 Berghia stephanieae | reverse complement strand
TTTTCACAAGTCATGTGATCAGGATGTTTTAAAAGTTAAAACATGATCAGATTTTCATGTTTTTTTTTTTCTACTCTGTATACACTTTTATGCTTGTTGGAGAAGTATTTTATGAGGGCGGTGATGGAGATATTGGCGTCCGTTCCATAGTTTAGAACCAGTTACAATGCGTCATTTCGAGGGAAACGACGTCACGACTGTTATACCCTATTATAGAGAAGTATCTTAAAATAGATTAATTCATTCATAAAAAAAGAGTATGTGGTAAAAATCATCATCATCTCATCATCTCATCATCATCATCATCATCATCATCAATCATCATCATCATCCTCATCATCATCATCATCATCATCATCACCACCACCACCACCATCATTCTCATCACCACCACCACCACCACCATCACCATCATCATCAAGTAGACTCCACCCCGTCCCACCAGCTGTCTCTATAGATAGAATACGCTTGGCCAAGGAGTTCACAACATTGCCATCCGGAAGTATAACGGACCAACACACAAACTCTGTGTAGCCATCAACTTTTATAGTCTGGTTAATACAGTTTAGTGAGAACAACTCACAAAAGCGGATGGCAAAAAACAATAATAAAGGCCTGAGTGACGTCATCTGCATACTATCTATAAGCCCAATGCATTATTCGCAAGGGAAATAACAATGATTATTATTAATTAAATTGACACAAGGCCACAATAATATACTAATTATCGGGAAGGTCACCCACCCCGTCACGCAACCACAGGCGAAGTACAGAAAAGTTAGAGTGCCATGAAAAACACAGCCGTCCCTCAATGACAGAAAGAAATAATAATAATGTGAAATTGAATGTAAGCTTCAATTTAATTACAAAAACAGATCAAATGAACGTTTCGGGTTTCCCCTTTATCAACAAAATAGGATGAATGAAACACCACAGATGGATGAGATGATATAAACAATGTGAAATTGAATGTAAGCTTCAATTTAATTACAAAAAAAACCCCAGATCAATTGAACGTTTCGGGTTTCCCCTTTATCAACAAAACAGGATGAATGAAACACACAGATGGATGAGATTATACAATAATGTGAAATTGAATGTAAGCTTCAATTTTAATTACAAAAAAAAAACCCAGATTAAATGAACGTTTCGGGTTTCCCCTTTATCAACAAAACAGGATGAATGAAACACCACAGATGAATGAGATGATGTGGTAGTGGCGTAGTTAAGATGAATGATTCATTCATTTGATCTGTTTTTGTAATTAAATTGAAGCTTACATTCAATTTCACGTTATTATTTATTACCTCAGTGAAAGAAGACGATTTCAACTTATGACCAAAATAGTCAATTCATGTTTACTTCAAACCTTCATCCATCAGGATTATCCCCAATCTAACGAAAAGTCTCGATTCGAGATTTCCTTAGGTCTAAATTTGAGATGCGTTGGCGGTGCTGAACTTCAATTTAATATATCGATCTTGAGGTGAATGAATGATGGTTTTCTATGCGGCTATGTGGTCTAGTGGTATGTATGACACTAGCTTTCGGATCGGAAGCTCCTGGGTTCGAGCCTCGCGCTCGGCGCATAGTTGAGTCCTTGGAGAAGGCTCTTTACTCACATTCTCTCACCGTACTCAGGTGTAAAATAAGTACCTGGCCGTTTTACAGCGTTGTCTTTGTCCAAAAATTGTAATATCGCCTAACAGGCGTCATGTCCCGTCTTAAATGCTGCTGTTGACCAGGGACCTCTTGTTAGAATAGACACAAAACACATCCTTTAAAGAAATAACGTAGAATATTGTCTAAAACTTTCCACGATGAACGTGAGAACAAACATAATATTATCCTTCTCTATATTATTATTATATATTGATGAGTCAATACACGGTTAGTTTCTCAAACATCTTAATTATTTATAAACAATAATATATTACAAAATGTTACCTATGACACGATCAAACATTACTTCAAACACTATTTAATGTGTCTTTTGTTGTCAACCTGTGGCATCTCAATGTTGTAGATTGTTTCAATTCATTTCAGGTAAATATTTGACGTGTCATTAATAAATATTTATAAAGTAATCATCACCATAATTAGTTTACTTTATAAAATTCCCAGGTAGAAGCCTTTCTATTCAATTTTATAAGTTGTTAGGTTTATGTCACGACGCATAAGTTCATGACAAATCAGTGTGAACATCGCCATAAATTTGAATGACAGTTGGGTTTTTTTCTGTTCTTTTAGTTTTCTTTTTCAAATGATACTTTCTTGTGATTTTTTTTCTTCCTTTAATGGGAGTGGGTGATTTAGGGATAGAAAAAATGACGTGAGTGCATCTGCGCAGTTTTCAACAAGTATGTATAATGATGGAAACGTTTTGAACCTCAAATACGGAAACTAAATTGTGTCCATTTTAATCTCAAAAGTCAGTCAGTAGTAGTTGTAAAATTAGTAGTATTAATAGTGGTATTAGTAGTAGTAGTAGTAGTAGTAGTAGTACTAATAGTAGTAGTAGTAGTAGTAATTCTGAAAAGTGAGTGGAGCAGGCACTTATGTTGGTAACAACAAGATATGAAGTGAGCAGAAAAGTGCCAGAAGACAATAGAGAATAAAAATTTTTTTCGCGGGCGGTGGTGGGGTTTGAACCTGCGACCTTATTGGTACGACAACTCCGCCTGGCAGGTGAGAGCGTGGCTCTACCGTGTGAGCTATCCACGAACACAAAAATATTCGTTTCAAACCCAAAGTCATTTCTAGATCCCTCTCTCATCCACTTCTTGAGATCGCCGATTCGTTCGCCACCATCGCGAAGTAATTTTGACCAGCAGTTAAGCTTAATAGCCAATATTCTCATCACAAACATATAACATAGAAACGATTGAGACATTGAGTATGCTCCGGTGTATGGGGTGAATTTTTAATTCAGAAAAGTGAGTGGAGCAGGCACTTATGTTGGTAACAACAAGATATGAAGTGAGCAGAAAAGTGCCAGAAGACAATAGAGAATAAAAATTTTTTTCGGGCGGTGGTGGAGTTTGAACCTGCGACCTTATTGGTACGACAACTCCGCCTGGCAGGTGAGAGCGTGGCTCTACCGTGTGAGCTATCCACGAACACAAAAATATTCGTTTCAAACCCAAAGTCATTTCTAGATCCTCTCTCACCCACTTCTTGAGATCGCCGATTCGTTCGCCACCATCGCGAAGTAATTTTGACCAGCAGTTAAGCTTAATAGCCAATATTCTCATCACAAACATATAACAATAGAAACGATTGAGACATTGAGTATGCTCCGGTGTATGGGGTGAATTTTTAATTCAGAAAAGTGAGTGGAGCAGGCACTTATGTTGGTAACAACAAGATATGAAGTGAGCTGGTCAAAATTACTTCGCGATGGTGGCGAACGAATCGGCGATCTCAAGAAGTGGGTGAGAGAGGGATCTAGAAATGACTTTGGGTTTGAAACGAATATTTTTGTGTTCGTGGATAGCTCACACGGTAGAGCCACGCTCTCACCTGCCAGGCGGAGTTGTCGTCAATAAGGTCGCAGGTTCAAACCCCACCACCGCCGCGAAAAAAAAAATTTATTCTCTATTGTTTCTGGCACTTTTCTGCTCACTTCATATCTTGTTGTTACCAACATAGTGCCTGCTCCACTCACTTTTCTGAATTAAAAATTCACCCCATACACCGGAGCATACTCAATGTCTCAATCGTTTCTATGTTATATGTTTGTGATGAGAATATTGGCTATTAAGCTTAACTGCTGGTCAAAATTACATCGCGATGGTGGCGAACGAATCCGGCGATCTCAAGAAGTGGGTGAGAGAGGGATCTAGAAATGACTTTGGGTTTGAAACGAATATTTTGTGTTCATGGATAGCTCACACGGTTTGAGCCACGCTCTCACCTGCCAGGCGGAGTTGTACGTACCAATAAGGTCGCAGGTTCAAACCCCACCACGCCGCGAAAAAATTTTTTA
>NW_027623968.1:0-8993 GCF_034508935.2 Berghia stephanieae | reverse complement strand
ATTGAAAACGCGTGGCAAAAAAAAAAGCAAAAAAAACCTACAATAATAACAAAGCAACAGCAAAAACAAAAAAAAATCAATAAATTGTAAAAAAAACACAAAAAAAAAATACAACAAAAGAGTAGTAGTGTTTATTATCTATAGAAGGCGATATAGCGAAAAAAGAATGTGTTAGAAAAAAAAAAGCCAGGCAATACTGTTGCGCCCAGGGTTTTTTTTGAATAATTCTTAAAGTGAGTAAAAGTAAAAAAAAAATTTTAAAAAACCCCCGGTAAATCTCTAAATTTAAAAAAGGTTTTGAGATCTTTTTCAGGCAAAATTTTATGCATCCCCATTTCTGATGTACCTTAATAAGCTCGTTCAATGTCGTAGTAATTTTTGGGCCCCTTTCTAAATTTTTTTTTCGGTGGACTGAAAAAAGTTGTGTTTTTTTTCACTGGTGGATAAAAAGAGTCAGAGGAAGCCCTTCGTTTAAAGGGAAAAGTCCAGTCAATCAAGGGAAAACCCCTTTTTGACAATGAGATTGAATTTTAAAAAATTTGGGATGGAAATTTAAAAGTTGTTTTGTTTTCTTTTGAGTCAGATGACAGTTGAAGGGGGGGGGGGCCTTAATTTTAATGTTTTACATGAGTATATATTGATTTCTTCATGAGCGCCCCTAAATTTTATTTGTAGGACATGTCAATAGTAACACAATCCCTTGTCAGCACAAAACTCCCCCCCTTTTTTTTTGCGTTCACCCCATTGTTAGGCTTTAACGAAATGGCCCCCCGAACGAGAAGCCGAACGCGAACCGAAGGATTACCCTTCTCAGTGCCCCTGAAGAGTCTGGATAATGAAAATCTCAAGCGGTATGTATGGATTTAATAATGAGTGTCGTGGGTATGTGATTGGTTAAAGGGGCGGTGATGAGGTTTTAAAATTGACAAAAACGGGAAGGAAAGAAGGAGATTCGGGGCCCCACCCTACCTGTGTTGGGGAGGGAAAAAGGCGTGTCATTCAATAGCACACAGCGTACCCTGCTGACCGGGTACGGTGGCGGTAAATCCCCAGAGGAATTTCCCCAACGGGGTTGCCGTTTAATCAATTTAACAATTTTTTTTTATTGTTGTTAGACCCCCCTTTTTAAAGAGTTGAAATTTCACTACTTGTAAAAAAATTTATTTTTCTATTTTATGTGTGTTTTTATTTTTTATAGTTACTAGATTTCTCAAAATAAGTTTAATGGCGGTAACAAATTACACAAAAAATTGCGGGTGAAACATTTCAAAAATTAGAGAAAAAAAACGTTGCTATGGATTTGTCTGAATTTTATGTTTTTTAAAGACAAGATGTAAATATTTCCTCACAAAAAACGTATTTTTCCTCAAAAAAAATATCGCTACGACTTCAAATCGTCAGTGTAGTTTGGGGCTGGTCTTTAACTGCATTGCGTTGATGCAAATCCTTTTTTTTTATTCATTCATTGATAATCCCGGAGCTTTTTTTTTCCAATTTTGCTGTTGTTTGGGCCCAGGTCTCTGTGCTTTTTCCCCCAAGAAGTTAAGTCAAACTTATATTGAGTGATGGTGGTATGCAGTGGTACTCAAGGAGGTGTTGTTTTGGGTTTTATTTTGTTTGGAAAATATTTCTGTATGTATCCGGTAATGTTTTATTGCACTTTGAATATATTGGATTGTGTCTGCTTTGATTGATTTTGTGTGTGAAATAAAGTTGTGCACTTGATATAGCTGTTATATTGTCGAAAATTAATCCAATATGCATGCGTCGTCAATGATGAGTGGGTCGTGGGTGTGCAGTTCTTTTTTTTGGAAAAATTGTAAGTGTTAGACTTTTTCTTGTAAGTATTTGTGGCAGTGGTTGCCAAAGAATGATTTCTTGGTACCTGTTGTGTATGCGGTATTCTGTCCATTCAGGGAATTAGGACCATCCCGAGGGGCGTGGCTCGTGCATGAGATTTTAAAAAACTCTCCTGCGTTTGGAGTTTGTTGTTAATTCAACTTGTCCCCTATAAACTGCAAGTGCAACCCCTTTCAAGGTTGACTTATTTATTTTAGCTTTTGGCAATGAGAAAATCAAAAAAGTGAGGTCGTGTGTTAATGTGCTTTTTAAGGTACTTTTTTAAAATAAATTTGTTGTGCTCCTTGCTTGTCCCAATGCGTGTCAGTCCTAGATAAAAAAATGTCATTAGAATAATTTAAAAATTTAAATGGTTTTTGCGGGCACGTTTTATTTTGTGTTTAACAAATCTACCCAAGGGCCCACAATGAATTCAGTTGGTTTGACTTGCAATTGTGTGGTCCATCCCCGTTTAAAAGAAAATTAAATTGATGGCGATGTAAGCAATTATAGTAAATTTTTGAAAAAAAGGTTTTTTAAAAAATTTTTGTAATTACTTTATAGCCATGTTTTCAAACAGCGTACATAAAATTTGGAAAAAGAAAAAAACCCAAAAACTTCACCCAAATTTTGGGGAAAGAAAGGGGGGGGGGGGGGGGGAGGAAAATTTTTAAAAAGTGTTGAGCTAAATTGGGGGCCCCAACACACAATGTCTTTAAAAAATTTAAAAATTAGAAAAATAATTCAAAAAATCAAATTTAAAAATCAAATTAATCAATTGAAAAAAAAAAAAAAAATTTAAAATAAAACCGCCCCCGAAATATTACGTTTCAAGAACAAGGCTAAAGAGGTAATATCTTATTTCCCGACCCCACCGCGGAAAAAAAAAACATTACAAAAAAATGAAAACTGAAAAGTAATGAAAATTACCTCATTTCTAGTAAAACTTTTGGCCCCTTTGAATCCCCAAAAAAAATTAGAAGTTTATAGCAAGTTTTTTTTTGTACCCGAGGTAATTACAAGTTTTTTTATTTAAAGCTATTTTAAAAAAGGTTTTAATTTTTAAACAGGGTTTTTGGGAATTTTGTATGGGATATTGAAAAAAAAATTGGACCGATGGAAGGGGAGGCTGCGGATTTCTTTGCATTTGGGGGGAATTGCATCGTCACGAAGATCGTGAGGTTAATTAAAACGGAAATCACCAGGGGGATCCCCCAATGCACGTAAAAACTACTTCTTTTAAATTGATATCGGGACCGTTTTTGCCCCCCGGTTACCTGTGGGTTTTAGGTTACGTCGGCGCTGGAACAGCGGGAAACTAAACGGTCAGATTTTACAGTGCAGTTTAACCCCGTGAGCAGGCATGTGGGCTTACCCTAGATACGGGAGAAAATTAAAAATTTTTTTAGGGGGGGAAGGGGGGGGGGGGGGGGGGGGGGGCATGGGAGAAAAGGACTAGACTGGGGGGGGGGGGGGGGTAGGGGGGGGGGGGGGGGGGGTTGACCTAAAAACGACGAGGTGTTGATCTGGGAGACCATGTTACGACATCAAAGAAAAAAGGCCCCGTGGTACTTGGATGGGGAAAAAGGGTTTGGGGGGGGGGGGGGGAAGGGGGGTTGGGGGGTAGTGCAATGAGCATGGGGATGTATCATTTGAAAAATGAATATTGAAGAAGGCAAGGAGCTGGGCCCAGAAAAAATTCCGCGAAGTTTTAAAGAGGATTTAAAAAACGCCCAAAAAATGCTTCCCCTCTCTTCAAAAAGATTGGGAGGAGGAAGAAGTACCAACGAGGGAAAGGGAAAGGGTCCCTCGTCAAATGCCTAAAAAAGGCGACCTCAGCAATTGCAAAATCCCAAGGAATAACGTTCTGTCAGTCGGGAAAAAAGTTTAAATAGAAATTTTTGGTGACAACGGTGGTTTCCGCAGGAAAAAGTCATTGGGCCCCCCAAATTGAACCCTCCCATCATGTTGAGAATCCTTGGGGGGGGAATTTTTCCCTTTTTTCTCAACTTCGTTGATTATAAAAAGGTGTTTGACAGGGGCCCGGGAAACCTTATGGAAAATACTCCGCCACTATGGGGTTCCAACAAAATAGTCAGCCTGATCCAAAGTTCCTACGACGGGAGTAAACTGTCGAGTAATCCATGGGGGACAACTGACAGTAGCTTTCAAGGAGAAGACTGGAGTCAGACAGGGGTGTCTTCTGTCACCCTTTCTCTTCCTTTTGGCGATTGACTGGACAATGGGGGTCAGCAGGGCAGGTAGGAGAAATGGGTTTCCCAGTGGACATTGTTCGACCAGCTCGACGATTGGACTTTGAAGATGACTTGGCCTTGTGTCCACAATCACCAACAAATGCAGGACAAGACAACAGAGAAACACAAATCATCACAAATGGGAAATCAGGGCCCATGAGGGTAAAAAAAAGGTCCTCAAAATAAACACCAATAGTAAAGAACCAATCAAACTGCACGAGAGCGAACTGGATGAGTTTGGACAACTTCACGTATTTAGGCAGCATATTAGATAAACAGGGTGGCACAGATGCAGACGTAAAGGAAAAAATTGGCAAGGCGAGGGTAGCATACTTGAGCTTAAAATTATCTGGAGCTCCAAGGTGGTTTTTCAACCCAAACCAAAATAAGACTCTTCAATTCAAATGTCCAGTCAGTCCTTTTGTATGGAGCGGGGACCTGGAGGACCACGAAGACCACCACTGGAAAAGTACAGCCTTCATCAATAGCTGGCTCAGAAGGTCCTCAAGATTCACTCGCCAGACAGGATCAACAGCGCAAACCTGTGGCAGAGAAAATCTCAAATGCCAGCAGAAGACGAAATCAGGCGCCGCCGGGTTTGGGGATGGATTGGGCACACCCGAGGAAGCCAACCAATAAAAACCGCTAGGGAGCGCTGAGATGGAACCCCCCGGGGGAAAAAGGAAAAGGGGCGGCCAGAAACCCTGGCGTCGAGACCTGGAGGCGGACATGGAGAGGAGGGACACACCTGGGGAGAGTTGGAGAAGATGGCCCGGACAGAGGAAGATGGAGGACTGTTGTCGCGGCCTATGCTCCACTAGGAGTGACGGGATAAGTAAAGTAAAAAATAAAAACACAGCTGTGTTTTCAGTCCACTGGTGGACTGGGAAAAAACAGTACCCCTTTTTATTACCACTTTACTTTTAAAATTAGGTTGGGGTGTGGAATATTTTAAGGTTTCAAATAAAAGTCAGTTTTTTTTTTATCAAATGCAAACTTTAAAATAAATTTGAGGATACTTCTATTTGGTTTTTAAATTTTTTAAAATGTAAATGCTGCTGCTCCAAAACTCGAAGAAGTAGATAACAACTTGAAATGGAATGTAAGCTTCAATTTGATATATACGAAAACAGATAAAAGTTTACGTTTCGGGTTTTCCCTTTATCAAAAAATACACCATGAATGAAACATTTCAACAGGCGAATGAGAAATATTATGTGATAATGACGTTGTTAAGGTGAATAAACAAAACTTGTTTCAATTTCACATTGTTATTTAACATTTTAAAAGAATTTCTTAAAGTTTTTCTTTTTGTATTCAATCTATTATTTTATTTTTATTATTTATATTTTTTTTCGTTTATTCAACAGCTTATAACCGAATTGTCGAATGATGATTCACACTGCAGATTGTGTCTATGAAAAGGATAGAGTGTTTATTATAAGTTACTTTGAATCTCTAATGAAATATCATCAAAATTTTTTTTTATACTGTTGATTTTGTCTCTAAAAAAAATTAATCACTTGACCAAAGGAAAAAACATCACACATTAATTTGTCTTTATTCAGTTGATATAGAACTCTAACTAGAGTATTTGCAAAGTGTAATACCCACTAAATGTGCTCAAAGCGCTTTACAAGGCGCCCCGATCAACAGCAACACGTAACTGTAGAAGATACATGATGCCTATGAGGCGATATTACAATTTATTTTCGATAGACAACGTTGTTAACATCCAGGTACTCATTTTCAAAAGGACTCAACTATGCGCCGAAAAGTATTCTGATCGTAATGATCAGTAATTAAGTTTTTAGCAGCCTTTTGACACTAGATTTCTCCCATGTGGGCAGGGGGGTATGGTTCACACTGTGTCTTCTATCCCCCAAAATCTGTATTCCAACTTGCTTTCTGTCTTTGTTAGGAATGAGATTAGTGGTTTTTGTCCTGGTCCTGGCCGAATAATACCCTGGCTGGGAGGGAAACATTTCAAATGTAGATTTAGTTTTTTCCCCTTAAAAATCACCTCTCTGTTATGTGCTGAATTATTTTTTCCTTTTACGTATATGTATGATTTCCAAACAATTGAGTGTGTTCCTCTTGGCATGGGACCTGTGCTTGTGTCTGGATGAGACTTTTAGGTGATCATCAACTAAGTACTTTGATATCGTGCTCTTGGAATCTATATCTGTTCCCTATTTGAACCAATTCCCTTTGTCTTGCTTATTCTTGGGTATTTTATTGTAATTCTAAAAACTTTTTACTATCCCATTTTCTTCATGTTTATGGTGATAAAGTGACCCTAATGTGTTGCAGATGCCGTTAAAACCCTTATAAACAAAAAACACACTAGCCTTATATATTTAAATAGTCACATTACGCAATTCATTGATTTACGATTGAATTATTCATAAACTCCCTAGATTAAGGAAGCTGCAATAACAACTGGCCTAGCCAAGGATCCATCCTTTTCCCAACAACAACAAAAACAACAACAACAACAACAACAACAGCAACAGCAACAGCAACATCATCAACAAGATCAAGACAGTGGTAGCGGTGGCAGCGCTGGTAGGAACGGCGACAGGCAAGATGGGGTTGAGAAATTCAGCAGTATCCACGTGCCGGAGAGCCAGGAGGGGGGGGGGGGGGGGGGTCGAATGAAAATATAAACCAGCTGACACAAACTCTAACAATCCCATGAACAGTAAAAATATGGACGATGTCAACACAACTATGACAACAACCATGAGAAAGTAAAGAAAAAGTGGAGGAGAATGAAGAGAGTGTGGCCGTTCATACGCCAACAATAATATCAAACATCATCGGATATCATTGCACAATTGTGGCTGATAAGGAGGGGGAATCGAAAAGGGACAAGGTGGTACAAGAGAAGGAAATCGACACTTCGGAGAACGATGTTGCGGTTTAAAAAGGCAAGAGGACAGTTTGAACGGAATGGGAGTGTGTGCAGGAGAAGAATGAAGAAATCTGCCCGGAAAACTCAGGGGTCCTAGTGAGACGAATTTTGTTGATGATGATAATGATGTTGATGATATAATGTTGAAAATAGTAAAGATAAAAATAATGATGATAATGATAATGATACAGATAGGAAACATGAAAAAAACCATGACAGACGATTGTCATTTTTAACATTTTCTTACAGTACTTTTTATAAAAAAGTTTTGCAAATGGTGAGATTGAATTTTATAATTTAATTTGCTTTTTATTTTATTTCTCATAAACTTATTCAATTCAGAAGAGATTAGCATTCATTTTATCAAGAAATGTTTTATGCACAGTTTGTATTACTTTTTAACTTAGATGTTATTCATATTTAAGAAAGAATTACCGGTAGTTTATATAGACGTGAAATGGAGATGGAGAGAGAATATAGAGAGAGTGAGAGATACCCATAGAGAGAAAGAGATACAGGAGAGAGAGAGAGAGAGAGAGATGACTAATTAAAACCCGAAATTACTCTCAAAGCACGATTTGCTAAAACAAAATTTTTTTCATACTGTAAAAAACCCCAAATAATTCAAGCTACTGTTAGATTTCGGCGCTGATATTGGAAATTTTTCATCCTCTTTATCATCAGATTTTCAATGGCTTCAGTTGATGTTAAATCTCCCATTCTGCTCCCCTCCTCATCTTTCCTTCCTCATATCAAATTATTTTATTATTGATAGCATTGGTAACAATTTAAAACGCAAATTAACTTAAAACAGACTGAATGAATGGGGTAGGGGTTTTTTTTTCATACTAATTAGTTTATTAATTTGTAATCTGTTTTAACGGGGAATAACATGATATCCAAATTTGTTAAATGATTTTTATTGTAGACCGAGACGGTTGAGTACATACTGCACAGCACTTTCGAGCCTGCCTCACAAAACATTAAAAAAAAAAATAATTACATTTCATTTTACCTTGAGCATGACATGGGGGTGATCTATATTCCCTTCTGCGTGCTGAGGTCATTGGTCATATGCAAAACATACCCAAAGTGACCACCGAATAGTGGAAAGTGTTCATAGTTTTTTTTAAATATCTAACATCACGATTGGTCATTTTGTTATCATGACTATGGATATGTTTAAACTTTCATAAACAAAGCAGCGTGTTACATTTATTTAGAAATATCCACTCATTGGACAGCTAAAAATCATGTGATCATGACTCCCATACGATTCAATAGTCTGATGTCACGCCACTGGCAACGGCGGCCATCTTGGTTCTAAACAAAGAAAATCATTACTTTTTATTTTTCATGCTGGCTAGAACTTTTCATATGCCTTGTGATCAGAATGTGTAAAAGTCAAAACATGATCAAATTTATGGGGTTTTTTTTCCCTCTGGATACCCTTTATTCTCACCAGAGAAATATTTCATACTGGCGTCCGCCAGTGTTCCGATAGTTTTGAGCCAGTGTTGCTAAGTTACCAAGTTCATTAGGAAGGAAGTGACGTTACGACTATTGAATCCCATTGAGACCATATCAAATTTGGTTATGGCTTTGAACTGCATAGGACACCTGGGCTATACTGGTCTTCTCTCTAGAGAGATCAAGGAAAAACATTTCGGTTCAGGAATTGAGGAATGGGAATCATATTGTATTTCATTTTATTAAACTTTATTTTAATAGTTTTTTTTTTCTTTTATCTTTGATTTTTTTTAAAGCATTGAAGACATGACGTTTAATTTTTAAAATTTTTCTAATGAAAAATAAAACAAAAAAAAAAACGACATTCGTGTTAAAAACCTTCTATCTGCTTTAAGATTATTTCAACATCATCTGTGCCTAATGTAATCCGCCTGTGTTCAATTTATATTGTTATTTATTACCCCTTATTGAAATTCAATTGAAATTCATTCTTTGTCGGAGGATTTTGGTTA
>NW_027623967.1:0-24962 GCF_034508935.2 Berghia stephanieae | reverse complement strand
CACATTGCCTGCAACACAAAATCTACTACCGTTACAAATAAGTTCTACGGGAATTATCAAGTTCAACTAATACTGGAGTTTATCCTGATTTCTAAAGCATGAAACACAATAGAAATTGCTTGCTACCCTTTGGCATGGACGCTAATCTACCGCAAAGTACTTTCCACGAAATCTAACTGACCCAGTTAGCCAATCACTACGGGATGGACAGGGGGTCAGAAAAAATCTTGACTGCACCCAGAATCGATCTCAGTCGCTTTGTGAGTAAAGCGAGTGCTCTACTAACTGAGCTATCGGGACCCCGAGCACTGTAAATGGAAATGGATTATGGTTTTTGCGCTCTCAATTCAAAATGTTCTCAAGGTATTAGATACCGTATTCGTATCTTCACTTAATTTTTTAAAAAAAAGTAAATGAACATAACGACAGAGGAAATGGGTGCGTGAGAGGGACGAATTTCAATCGGGAAAGCTTAAAAAAATATCCAGTAACAATTTAAAAAAAAAACATTTTTAATGTGAGCGCTGGCCTTTTTCATCATCGTGCTCTATGGTCAATCAACACATATTTGTTGCGTCTGCTGATTAGTCCCTTCGACATGCGTGCAGATGTCAGATAATATTACATTTTATGGAAAAAAGGGAGGGGGGGGGGGGAGGAGGGGATGGGACAATGACTGGAGTATTATTATGTTGGCTCCAACTCAGTGATATCTATATTAAGTCCTAGCTCCAACTCCAATATGTGAGGTCAATGACCTAGGTAATGTTATAATATGTTAGCTCTAATCGGTAGTATTATTGAGTACAGCGGCCTTCTTTCTCTATTTAATTATAGCTCTGTGTATGTATATATATATATATATATATATGTGTGTGTGTGTGGGGGGGGGGGGGGGGGTTGCTGGCACATGCGTTAAGGTGTGTGTTGGGGGGGGGGGGGTCCTGACAAGGTTAAATCCATCTTTGCTAGGGTCAGTGCCCTCTTTTATCATTTGACCCTCTTTTAGGTTTTAAACAATTTGCACTTTTTTACACATTTTATATGTTATCATTTGAGTACATTTGGATTGTCTGTCACATTATCTGCAGCAAAGCATGTCATAGTTAATATATGTAAGTTGATTCTGCTTTTTGGTCTCCCAATTCCGCTCTTATGTATTATGATTCCGCTTAGGGTCTATTGAGGGATGGAGCCTTTGCACACCTCACACGAGACAAAAGAAATTGAGCACAACAATTTAGAGAACCACCTTAAACCGGCAACATGTAAGAGTCGTTACGAAAGAGTGTACCACGATTTCGAGCATTGCCCATTTTTTGTGAGCTGTCAAGATAGACGAGTACAGAGAGAAAATTACTGAATTTGTGAGAGACACTAAACTGTAGTGTTCACTTTAGTTTATCTCGTGTGAGGTATGATGTGTGTCACGTGCTGCGTGCTGTGCGCCTTGTGTCGTTATTGGAGGGTCGGCGTTCTTTGGGCTTGTAGCTTGTAATGATGGTGGTGATTATGGTGATTGTCATGGTCTCAAGTGAGTAAAGAGCTACTCGACTATGCATAAAGATATATGTAGAATGAGGCCCCAGAATTTACTAGTTACTATAAATGAAAAACAATTAACGATTTGTTTACAATGAAATAAAAATAATGATGAAATTTAATTAAAAGAGATAAACAGTGATCGTGGCAGTTACAAATAGAGATATGAATATTTTACGTAACTTATGATAATATGTCAGGTTCGTAAGTTTACGTTTCCAGGCAGTTGATGGGCTTGGATGATCTATTCCTCTGATAATAGGATTGGACTCGTAAAATTCCACTTCCAGGCAATTGGTAAGAAGTTATTGTGAAGTCCTCTGACAGCGGGCTTGGGTTTGATCCTTGAAGATTATACAGTCAAAGTTAAAAGCTCCGGCGTCTTAATGGTGTAGATATAATATCTACAAAGTCCCAAAAGATAAAAATCTTCCAGTATATATATAGGAATAGAGCGACTGGCCGTCCGGCATAGATTGTGGAGAGAAAGTGAGTGTCGAATGTTAGACCTATCAGCTTTTATAATAAGTGGCTACGTGACAGAATGTAGAACGAAAAGTATTCACTAATTAGAAATTAATTCGAGGGAAGGCTATAAAAGGAAAGACGATCTAATATTAGAAGGTAAAGTTTATCTAAGCCTACCGAAATATAACTGGAGTGAGATGAATTCAGTTCTTAATAAAATAAAATTTAATAAGATAATTGTGAACAATCTTTACTGTGACACCCCCCACCCACGTTTAAAATATACTCTTTAACCATTATGGGAAAGATAGATTTTACAAACGGAAGTAAATTTGCTATCATGATACTCTAGCATTAATCCATTGTTATGATTTGTGCTACAATTAAATTATTTATTAACTAGACATGGAAATGTTTATATTAACGTAGGTATATGAATGGGTGACAATAACAATGAAAGATTGTGATTACAAATCATTGTGATAAACAATATGATGGCAATGTGATTACAAATCATTGTGATAAACAATAATGATGGCAATGAAGCATGATTAAAGTCGATGATATGAAGGTAATTTACTAAATGAAATGAATGAAAATGTAAATGAAATATTGACATTTCAATTATTAATCATAAATGAGTGAAAATTCATAACAATAATAGATAAAGAGAAGATTTCCCAAATCATGAATGGGTATGGTATATATATCCAAACAATACTCAATGTTACATTAAGTTGGGTCATCATGTTTACAAATAAAATTATCGAAATTGTGCGTTCTGATTTGGCATAGTTTGCGAGGTAACTAACACTATGCATGGGAGGTTAAGTTATACCCTTCTCACGTGTTTATACTAATCGAGAAAGTAGGTCGGCGTGAATATTTTCACAGCCTGGTATGTGAGAGATACTGAAAGTGTAATTTTGCAAAAATAGACTCCACCTTAGTACTCTACTATTATTCATTTTGTTATTTCTTATGTACGTGAGTGGTTTATGGTCCGTTTCGACCACAAACTCTTTTAGCAGTAGATATCTGCTGAATGTCTTTAAAGCAAAGACGATGGCCAGGCCTTCACGCTCTATTACAGAGTATCGTGATTCTCTGTCCAATAATTTTCTGCTTGCATATAAGCAAGGCATTAGAGTTCCCTCATGTTCCTGTAATAGTACACCTGCGATGCCCTTATCAGACGCGTCAGTTCTTACAACAAATTCTTTTGATATGTCGGGTAATTTAAGAATTGGTTCTGAACAGAGTAATGCCTTTAATTGGTTAAAGCTATTCTGACACACTTCTGTCCAAACAATTTTGTTCGGTGACCCATTCTTTGTCAGATTTGTTAGCGGTGTCGCGGTGTGCGCGAAGTTGTAAATGTATTTCCTGTAAAAATTTAGGAGCCCAAGTACTTTGCGTACTTCTTTTTTTGTCTTAGGTGGTTGCAATTGTGCGATTTTTGTTTGTTTTTCTGTCTCGGGTGTCTGTGTCCCATGACCAACGGTATGATTAATCCTGCATTTGAAGCTTCGATATTAGTAAACATAGGTTGCGACACTGTGTCTCTATCAAAATACTTTTTTAGCATATTTGCATGGAATGTCTTTGTTGTGTTGTAAATTTTAATCTCGTAATTAACATTAGATTTTACTGCTGTTATTTTGAATGGTCCTTTCCATGTAGCTAAAAGTTTACTCGAGTCATCGGGTAAGAGTATTAGTACTTTGTCACCAATCTCAAATTTTCTTGACTTGCTTTTTCGATCGGAGTATTCCTTGTATTTCTCTGCTTTTTTAGTGACGGATTCCTGTGCTAGCTTACATGTATCCTCTATTCTGTCTTTCAGGTTTCTTACATATTCGTAAGCAAACATAATTTCGTTATTGTCCTCCTCATTCCCTTTACAAATGTCGGCTACTATATTGATCGGGCCGCGAGGTGATCGTCCATACATCAACTCAAATGGGGAGTAGCCTGTAGATTCTTGGGGTATTTCTCTATATGCAAATAGGATTGCTGGTAAGTATCTGTCCCAATCATCTGGTTTTTCTGCTGACACTTTTCTTAACATATTCTTTAGAGTGCCATTAAATCTTTCACAAAGACCATTTGCTTGGGGGTGGTAGGGAGTTGTGAATGAGTGTTGGATTCCCATGAGTTTCATGGTTTCATGCATCATATGTGATGTAAATTGGGGTCCATTGTCCGACAGTATCTCATTTGGTATGCCTATTCTAGTAAAAATTGTCATCAATGCTTCAGCTATGTGATCCGATGTAGTTGATTTCAATGCTATCGCTTCTGGCCACCTGGTTGCGTAATCGACTAGTGTTAGTATGTGTGTATGGTTTCTATCTGATTTTGTTAAAGGGCCTATAATGTCAATTGCAACTTTTTGAAAAACTTTTTCAATAACTGGGGTTGTCTCTAATGGCAATCTCGGTATTCTGCCTTTTGCGACTCTTCTTTGGCATGTGTCACAAGATTTCACATATTCTCGGACGTCTTTAGTAATTCCAGGCCATGTGAAATTCTCGGATATTCTCTTCAATGTGGAAGAGCTCCCAAGATGTCCAGAAGTTATTGAATCGTGCGCTATTCCAAGGATTTTGTTTCTGTAAATACTCGGCGTGACCAGTTGTTTAGCTATTTTGTTTCTTTTCCTATGTAACCTGAACAGAATATCTTTTTCAATGATGTATTCAACTTTTGATTTCATCCCTTTGTTTGCGATATTGAAATATGAAGTTAAAGTCGGGTCCTTTTTCTGTTCTTCAATGAACCTGTTCCTGTCAAATTGTTGTGGTTCAAGAGAAATAGTCATTGGCTTCTCTGTTGTCTTAGTCATCTTTCTTGTTTCTGCTAGACAAGCTGTTTCTTGGGTTAATGACCATTCTTTTACATCTTTTGGGTTGTCTTTAAGACCTTTTATATTGCCAACAATAACATCAGCGACGGGGTTGGGAAGTATACAGCATTCCACTATTCCTGTATAGTATGGGGTTTCTATGTACACGTTAGCTGTTTCAAAGGTTTCGACTGTGCCACTGAATGTGATGCATTGTACCGTTTTTCCAGTTTTGTCTTCGTCATTGATCAAAGATGCTTTTATTCCTACTGTACTGCATCCTGTGTCTCTCAATATTTTGCAATCAGTTCCATTAGCTTTGCCTTCACAAAAAAATAGCGATCCTGATTTGTGAGTTTGTGTTAAAAGTGACATACCTTTCACGCAATACACATTTATATTTTCTCCTGACATTACTCGTGTCTGATTGTTTACACCTGTTTGGAGTGATGCATTTGCAGTTTCTTTTGGATATCCCACGATTTTGTAACATTTGTCTGCTGTGTGGCCTTTCATTCCACAATATTGACATTTAATTATAGGTTTGTTGGTTTTCTTATACTCAGTATTATTGTCAGTGCTATTTCTTGTTTTGTTTTGATAGGGTCGGCTATGGTCTCTATTGAACTGTTTGTTCCATGGTTTGTTACTATGATCATCTTGTTTCACTTGCGTGTTCCGAGTGATTGATCGGCTCGTTCTATTTGAGTACTGAACTTTAGGTGTACCTGGACTCTGAGCAGCAGCAGCGTAGTATGGTTCCTTCAATGTTCTGCTAAGGGGTGTCAATGGATGTGCGCTGTTAAAGTTTTCTGCGTAGATTTTTAATTTGTCCAAGTTTTCTGGCTTTCTCTCTTTAAAGAATGCGACTAAATCTGGGTTGCAAGCTTGATAGATTCGATTCTTCAGCGTGAGATAGTAAAGGCCTGCAAAGTCGTCTTGTTTTACGTTTGCCAACTCAAGCCACCGATTTAGAAATTGAGTAATTCGGTTCACGAATGTATTAAAGTCTTCTCCACTTTCCGGTTTTGCAGTGTGAAACCTTTCCTGGTAACCATCTTCCGTTAATCTAAATCTTTTTAGTAGAGCGTCTTTAATTTTACCATAATCATCTGCATCTTCAGTTGTTAAGGTATAGAAAACTTTTAGCGGTTCTCCAGATAAGCAGTTAATCAAGGCTGTGGCCCATTTGCTTTCTGGCCAACGATAACCTTTAGCCTGAACTTCGAATCGGTGTAAGAAGGATTCTAGACAGTCTGAGCGTTCATCGTATGTTGGCATGCGTGGAAGTTTCACGAAAAATTCATCACTATTATTATGTTTTCTTTCATGACCGGTTTTTGTTTTTTCAATTTCCAGCATCATTTGGGTCCTTTTGGTTTCTTCTTCTGCTAATGCTATTTGTCTTTTTAGTTCCCTTTCTTGGACTCTTTCTTCTCGTTCTTCTCTACGTATTCTTTCTTCGTGTTCTTTTTCTTCTCTACGAATTCTTTCTTCATTTTCTTCTCTACGAATTCTTTCTTCATTTTCTTCTCTACGAATTCTTTCTTCATTTTCTTCTCTACGAATTCTTTCTTCATTTTCTTCTCTACGAATTCTTTCTTCATGTTCTTTTTCTTCTTTTACTTTCTCTTCGCACCATGAAAATATTCTTTCCTGGGGTATTTCTAAGTCCTTTGCGAGACTTAAGTATCTTTTATATGCTTCCATGTTGCAATAAATTAGTTACGATGTTTTATATATATATATTATATTGACAGGATACTGTTACTGACTGTTTTATTTATTTACACTTACTGGAATGAACTGTTCTATTTTTAGAAATCTCTCTCTCTCTTATTTCAACTTATTATGTATGTTGAATTTGATGCCTTTTATCGTTATATCTTATAAAGCAATGTGTCAATACAATGCGGAGTTATTATGACTTGTGTCAATAACAATGTGTCAATCGCGTGTACTCTAAACTATGTTACTACGAAAAATGTATCACCAATGTGTGTGACTCGTCGTTAGTTTGTGTACAATTATTCGCAATGACGCTAATGTACTAGAGTGTGATAACAATAATAGGATGCCAAAATAATCCCAAGTTATCTATCACTAAATATAACACGACGGCTAGTAGACTCCTTTTATTATTATTTAGTTTTTAAAGACTCACTTTTCAGAACATAATATATAAGTGGTTTTCGGTAACAGTAATATGCCAAAAATGCATTTAAAACAAATCACTATGCAAAACAAATCACGATGTCTATAGTTACTATGTGATGCCCAACTCATGTAAAAGAGAATAATGAAGGATATATTTACCAACTCAGTTCGTGGCTGGGACCTCTCTCTTGTTCAATGGTTGTTCAACAATTGTAATTAGGCATTGAAGAGTGTTTAACAGTGATGTCTGAAATACAAAACAATAAAATATCGTAAGATTTACAATAGTTACAAAATGTGTTCACAACACTGAGTGATTGGATGACAGGTGAATGAATCGTTATGGAATGTAAACATATTGAAAACAATTCATGAATGAGGCAAACAACAAAATGAAATGAGTGATATAATAACAAAGTGGACAAGGAATGAATGAATGAATGAAAAACTGAGTGAATAGATGAATGAATGAATGGATAATGTATGAATGAAAGAATGAAGGGAGGAATAAATGTATGAATGATTGGATAAATGAGTGAATAAACGGATGAATGGATGAATGGATGAATGAATGAATGAATGAATAAATAAATGAATGAACAATGAATGAATGAATAATTTATAAATGAATAAATGAATGAAGGAATGAATCAATAAAATGCTATTCAATTTGAATGAAAGAATGAATGGATAAATTGCTATTCCATTTAAATGAAGAAATGAAAAAGAAAAAAAAATTAATCCTGTAAATAGGGAGTTCAATTAAAATATGATCAAGTGGGGCAATTAAGAGTTTTACAATTTAAACTTTAAAGTTAGATGAAATAGATATAAGTAACTAAATAAATTCAATTCTTTATATGTGTCCCCTCCAAAATGTCATGGTCTCAAGTGAGTAAAGAGCTACTCGACTATGCATAAAGATATATGTAGAATGAGGCCCCAGAATTTACTAGTTACTATAAATGAAAAACAATTAACGATTTGTTTACAATGAAATAAAAATAATGATGAAATTTAATTAAAAGAGATAAACAGTGATCGTGGCAGTTACAAATAGAGATATGAATATTTTACGTAACTTATGATAATATGTCAGGTTCGTAAGTTTACGTTTCCAGGCAGTTGATGGGCTTGGATGATCTATTCCTCTGATAATAGGATTGGACTCGTAAAATTCCACTTCCAGGCAATTGGTAAGAAGTTATTGTGAAGTCCTCTGACAGCGGGCTTGGGTTTGATCCTTGA
Organism: Berghia stephanieae; assembly: GCF_034508935.2. NCBI lineage: Eukaryota > Metazoa > Mollusca > Gastropoda > Nudibranchia > Aeolidiidae > Berghia > Berghia stephanieae. The sequence continues at coordinate 16,699 of NW_027623967.1, read as the reverse complement.
AGATTATACAGTCAAAGTTAAAAGCTCCGGCGTCTTAATGGTGTAGATATAATATCTACAAAGTCCCAAAAGATAAAAATCTTCCAGTATATATATAGGAATAGAGCGACTGGCCGTCCGGCATAGATTGTGGAGAGAAAGTGAGTGTCGAATGTTAGACCTATCAGCTTTTATAATAAGTGGCTACGTGACAGAATGTAGAACGAAAAGTATTCACTAATTAGAAATTAATTCGAGGGAAGGCTATAAAAGGAAAGACGATCTAATATTAGAAGGTAAAGTTTATCTAAGCCTACCGAAATATAACTGGAGTGAGATGAATTCAGTTCTTAATAAAATAAAATTTAATAAGATAATTGTGAACAATCTTTACTGTGACAGTGATGATGATAAAAGGAAGAAGAAGAAGAAATTGATGAGAGATATCTTAGACAACTTCCAAGGAAAACTGCGGAGAGAATATGTCCTTCCAAGGACAGCTGTTCACCATTGACTAGGAGCTTAAGCCGTGGAAAGGACGAATTCCCTTCTTTCAATACATCCTATCTAGACCTGATAAATATGGAGCTCATTTTTTTGATAAGTGACCAGACAACGTTGTAAACTCTACTTGGGGAGAGATGTCCCCAGGAACCAATGTTAGAATGCACACTCCATTCGGCCACCCAGCCTGTTTTGGAAAAGGGGAAGAAGCCGAACAATGGACATTTTTTTCACCAACCTCAAACTAATAGCACACCTGCTCTCCAACAACACCACCCTGATGCTGTCAGGAGAGTTTTAAAAAACTTCTTCTGCCTAAGTTCCAGCAAGGACAGTGTATATCAAAAGACGAGTCAATATTTACCTTCAAAAATAAATTCGCTTTTGTCCAATCACAAAAAAAACATGTTGTACTGTTAAGCAAAATGACGCCTCTTACGATAATATAGATCCATGTAAAGAGGAAAGAAAGCCAGATCTTGTATGCTTATACAATATCACACAGGGAGAGGTTGACGTGATGGACACGATGTGTCATTACCAATAACTAGACTGGAAATCAACAGATTGCCATTGCTTCTTTTTCTTCCTTTTTTGTTTTTTTGTGGGGGGGGGGGGGGGGGGGGGGATCTTTCGCTTATCGCACCATTGGTAGTATAACGTCTCACAGATTCTCAACACCCACCCGAGTAGAACTCGGATACAAAGGGGATAGCGGGACTAGCTATATCTCTTTGAAGCCGAGCTCTCGTTGCAACCGAGGCCGTTGCACACGAGCTGTAATGTATTATCCAAGGCGAATTGCAGGAGCAATGTGACAAAGGAGTTGGCCACACAACAAATAGAAAGGCGGAGAGGTGAGACAACCTTCTCAAAATACCTGAGGCAAACAATAAACTCAGTTCTCGAACACGATGAGAACCATTGGAGACAGCTTCATCACCTCAAACAAGTGGACGTGGCCAATGCGAAAAAAATAGACTGCCAAACGACCATAAAGTTCGTGTCACGCACAATTTTTCGTGCAGGCCGTCTACATGATGTTAAAAATTAGACCTTCAGTTATAATATAGTATGCAGATTTGCCAAAACTCAGGTTTCACTGGAAATAAACCCAGTCAGGAGCAAAGAAATACGAGTTACGGTCAACTTATGTCAAATTCCAATGAGGTCAAATTGCTCCAAGGATACCCCCCCCCCCTTACCTCTACCACCCCATCATCATCACTGCCACTACTACAACCACCACCACCACTACATCATAAAAACTACAACTATTACAACCACCGCCACCACATCATCATCACTACCTCTACTACTACAACCACCACCACATCACTTCCACCACTGCAAGCACCGCCAACACATCATCACTACCACTACTACTACAACAACCACTACCACACCACCGTCATTACCATTGCTACTACAACAACCACAACCACATCATCACTACCACTAAAACAACCAACATTACATCATCATTACTACCACTCCTACTACAATCGCCACCACCACACCTTCACTACCACTACTACTACAACCACCACCACCACCACATCATCATCATCATCACCATCATCATCATCATCATCATCATTATCACTACTAATGCTACTACTACTACTACTACTACTACTACTACTGCTACTACTACTACTACTACTACTACTACATCTCTACTACGACTACAACAACCACCACCACCACCAGATCATTATTTCTACTACTACTACTACTACTACTACTACTACTACTACTACTACTACTACTACTACTACTACTACTACTACTACTACTACTACTACTACTACTACAACAACAACCACCATCACCACCACATCATCACTACCACTACTACTGCAACCATAACCACATCGTCATCACTCCCATCACTACTACAAAAACCACCATCACATCATCACTACCACGAATACTACAACTACCACCACCACCACATCATCATTGCTACCACCACTACTACTCCAACCACCACCACCACACCATCATTGCTACTTCTACAACAATAACCACCACCACATCATCACTCCCCACAGCTACAGCAACCACCACCACCACCACATCATTACTGCTACTACAACCACCACCACATCATTACTACTACTACTACTACAACCACCACCACATTATCATCACTACCATTGCTACTACCATCCCAACCACATTATCACTACCACTGCTACTATAACAACCACCACCACATCATCATCACTTCCACGACTACTACAACCATCACCATCACATCATCATCATCACTACCACAACCACCACCACATCATCATCACTACCACTACTACTACAACCACTACGACATCTTCACTACCACGAAAATTGCATTGTGTTTTTGCTTGTCCTGTTCGGGATCCTTAGCCGAGAGGGAAGCAGTCAGATGTTAAGTTCCTTATTTTTTTTCCTTATGTACCATCTTACTGTTATAATAAAAATATCTAGATATGCACATGCTCATTTTTAATACATTTTCCCCCAATTTTGAAAAGTAGTAAAAATCTCTAGGATTGAGTGAGTTAAATCTAGCCATAGCTTTGTTAACATTTGAATGAATTCTTCATAGCATGTTCCTTTGCTTGTGCCTGGGTCGGAACGTTAGTACACTTGACAATATAATCTCTCTCTCTCTCTCTCTCTCTCTCTCACACACACACACACACACACACACATTCTTTCTCTCTCTCTCTCTCTCTCTCTCTCTCTCTCTCTCTCTCTCTCTCTGTGTCTCTCTAACTCTCTATCTCTCACCCATTATTACACAAACACTTCAAACACACCCACACACAAACTCAAACACTTCAAATATCAATGAATAAAAACGACTCTCAATTTATCCAAGAATTTCAGGTTTCAGATTTTTCGATCAGTGGTGGTTATTTTCATTGATATTATTTCAGATTATTATCTATTTTGTGGCCAAAACTTAGAAGCTGTTAGTTGTCATTGTAGACCAGTTTTAAACTGTCATTCTATTTTGTTTCCACAGAGCTGTTATAATAATTGTGCTAAAGGCAAAGGTAAATGCAAATCCAAGTGTAAAAAAGGGTAAGTTTAAAAAGAAAAAAAAAAGTAATAGATATATCGGGCTGCGTGACTCAACAGTATGGTCTTTACTTCATATCCGAAAGGTACCGAGTACGAGTACCCGCTGCGTTGTGTGGCCTTGAGCAAGTCACCTTGCCTTAGCTCATTTTGCGGCACTTCCCTCGGAATAGACCCTAAAGACAAATGTCCCCTATGGAATGAATAAAAGGAATTAAATGATAAATAACAACACTAAATGTACATTTATATAGCGCTTATGGCGAAGCTTCGAAGTGCTTTAAAGAATTGAGCTTTTATAAACGCAAAATATCCACTAAGCGTCTTCAAATGGCTTTACACGGGGTCCCTGGCCAAAAGCAACACTTAACATGTAGGACGAGACATGAAGCCTGTTAGGCGATATTACAATTTTTTTGCACGGAGACAATGCTGCTAAAGGCTAGGTACTCATTTTACACCTGAGTCCGGTGAGAGAAAGTTGGCAAATGATGATTTTACTTGGCCAGTAACAGAGTTGTGTCTCCTCATCGGTGCATTTCTTGCTTTACTTGTTATTGGTGCACTAACTGTATTTAGTAGTGGAGATTATTATTATTATTATTATTATATTATTATTATTATTATTATTATTATTATTATTATTATTATTATTATTATTATTATTATTATTATTATTATTATTATTATTATTTTTTTTATTATTATTATTATTATTATTATTATTATTATTATTATTATTATATTATTATTATTATTATTATTATTATTATTATTATTATTATTACTATTATTATTATTATTATTATTATTATTATTATTATTATTATTATTATTATTATTACTCTTCTTCTTCTTCTTCTTCTTCTTCTTCTTCTTCTTCTTCTTCTTCTTCTTCTTCTTCTTCTTCTTCTTCTTCTTCTTCTTCTTCTTCTTCTTCTTCTTCTTCTTCTTCATATTATTATTATTATTATTATTATTATTATTATTATTATTATATTATTATTATTATTATTATTATTATTATTATTATTATTATTATTATTATTGTTATTATTATTATTATTATTGTTATTATTATTATTATTATTATTATTATTATTATTATTATTATTATTATTATTATTGCGGTTTATTTTTTTACTGATGCTGATCTTGGATTCACATAGTATAGTCCTTATGTTCATACCAGGCATGTCGGTACCTTTCTGGTACACCTACGGTATACTATACTACCAGACATTGATTACAATATCATCATCATTATATTCTTTTAGACCAGTCTCAGGAAAAAAAATATAAAGAATCTAATTATGAAGGCCCCAAAAAAATCTAGTGAGCCAGATCCCCTTCCAACATCGCTTTTAAATTCTTGCATTCTTTCCATCAATAAATGAAATAATTAATCAGTCTCTGCAAACTGCTTTCGCCCCCTCTTATTTTAAGACAGCTCTGATTACCCCACTATTAACCCTCTCCTTACCAACTATAGGAAAATCGTCACATTCGTTACGATGCAACCGTCACTTTTCTCATCCAGATTTCATTTCTTTGTTCTATAGCTACAAAAACGTGACATTCTGTAACAGAGCTCATATATTGTCTAACAATATTATGTATAGAATGTCCGTGTTGCTTTTCTGTTTGAGTTAGAAATGTCTGTTTTTGTGTTGGGTGAGTATAAAGTTTTGGGGAAAATTCTAAAAATGGCTGGTAAGGAGAGGGTTAAAGAAACCCTCTTTAGATCAAAAATACTTTCAAAACTACAGATCCGTTTCAAACCTTCAATTTATTTCAAGAATCCTGAAATAAGCATTTCTTCACCAATTAAATTTACATCAAAAATTACATAATCTATATGAGTAGGCACTTGCAAGAAGTAGCTCTCGCAAGTTGAAAACAGGCGAGGATTTCTGTTTCCGTTTTTGAGGGGAAAAAATTTAGGAGTGATTTCAAAATGCTCAGTCTTCTTTCTCAGTGGAATGAAATGGCATGTATTATATATCATTGGAAAGGGCATAAAATTCTGCATACAATGATGCTAATATTATTATCTTCCTATATCATGATTTTGAGAAATCTTTGCGTAAAGAGAGTATATGTGTTTAAACGCTTATAACTTTTAAACCAGAGATGGTCCTTCTTAATAAAAAAAGTCCTTCTGAGATACATATTAAAGTAGCTTCTCGAAAAATTTCAGAGCAAAATATGTTTGCACTCAAAAGTTAGAGCTCCCCAAAAATCAGTAATTGGCCTCGATTGTTTACAGAAGCTGCCATTTTCTTATACTGATTCACTTCCTGTCGTCTGCTGGGTTTGAGAAATAACTTCGTCAATCCACATCAAAACTTTACATCTTTATATCTTACAAAATATTCCATTTATGGAAGTTATTTTTGTTTTAAATTATTCAATTAATTGGCGTTTTCATGTCCATGCATTCATTTTATGATTTACCATTCTCTTCCTTTTTTTCCGATTGATTTTTCACTGTTGATTTTGACGTTTTTCATCCTTTGACGGACGTCTGTCCAATTTAGGGGAACGGGGGAGCGGAAGTTTTTAAAATCACCTATTTTCGACCATTTTAAACACTGATACACCACCTCAAACATTTATCAGTCCATATCTATGCTTTTATGAGGTCTATTTTCATTTCGAAAAGTTCAAAGTGAACAACTAAATGACGCCGATCAGTGGTGTATTTGGTCTATCTACATGTGAATAAATATTTAATTGTCGACTTTTCCAAAATTCCAATAGGTCATCCATTTGCATGTCGTGATCTATTTTTCCTTGATTTCAGCTGTTTCAGCTCTAAACTATACCTTTCACTCTCAATAAATAATTATTTTTCTGTTTGCAATGTATTACAGAGATGTTGAATTACCACATGTAAAAATTTCAAAGTTGTATCTGAAACCGTTTCTGAATTATACTTGATTATCCATTGGGTTGCTGTGTTTTGGTCACATATTTTCCTATTAAGCTTCTATAGAGATTTTTCACCACATAAAAGGTCATAACTTTTTAACTAGTTGAGATAGAGCGATAATTTTTTCACTTTAGTAAATGTTTCACTCCCTTTATTTTTCTACGCTAAATTAATACCGATATCACTATTTTGAAAAATTCTTGCAAGTGCCTAATATGAGCAATTCCAATCAGATTATAGGAATAACCATAGCACCGAGACGGCGCTTGTTAAGGGTAGTAAATAATTTGATTTTAAATGCTGACAAAAATGAGGTGAACATTTGATGTATGTTGGACTCTCATTTAACGAATCGTGGACAGACTGTTTTGATTAATAATATCAAATCATCTGACCCTCCTCTAAAATTTAATTGAACGTTTCCAATCTTGCTTTGTTAAATTGAAAACTTGGATGGAACTGAACAGACTAAAACTTAACAATAGTAAGACTGAAATAATATTTATTGTTAGGCCAGCAATCCTTGAAAATGTGTGTGAATCAATCGTTTTAGGAAATTGTGTAATTGAAACTGCTAAGGTTGTTCGAAATTTGGGTGTATTTATTAATTCAGATTTGTCTTTTACCAGCCAAGTAAATCATATCGTCAGGTTAATGTACATGGAAATGAGAAGAATACGTAGTGTTAGACATCTCATTACAAGAGAAATCTCTGCCGTGTTAGTTAATTCTCTAATTCTGTCAAAGCTAAATTATTGCAATTCTCTCCTCTCTTCTATAAATAAAGATTAAATAAAATCTCTTCAGATAGCCCAGAACGATGCTGCCAGACTTATTTATAGAAAGAGGAGAAATCAATCTGCATCGGTTTGATAAGAGAACTCCACTGGCTTCCCGTTGAGAAACGTATAAGATCTGTAGTATTGTTTGAAAATCACTGCACTCTGATTGTCCTGGATACATTAATAACATGCTTTATTTCCACGCTCCATCCAGAAATCTGAGATCAAAGTCTGATAACCAAATACTCGTGAAGCCAAAAAAGACTCGCAAAATTGGCGAACATGCGTTTGAATTTCAGACTCCCTATCTGGAACTCTCTTCCAAGATATATAAGAGACAGTAATGATGCAGAACTCTTTATAAACATCTTAAACTGTTTTTTCTTAATATTTAACACTGTAGAATTATATTGCTTTGTTAATGTTTCATGTTTGAGTGAAAGTTACCACGTTACTGTTAAGCGCGTTGAGCTTGTTGATATACGGTATAAGGTGGTATATAAAAACCATCTGTTTTCATTATCATTGTCATCATCGATTTCATCATCACCACCATCACCATCATTGGTTATTATATGATAGTTGTCGTCATAATCATCACTCATCATCATCAACATCATTACAAACAGAATCATGTTTGTATAAATCTTACGCCCTAATATTCTTTCTATGCTTTTCTTTCAGTTAACTCGAGCAGGACAACATTTAAACAATTTGAAATACAGAAAAGCAATAGATCGACATCTTTTTTTTTTCGAAATTAAGAATTAAAACATTTTTGAAAACATATCTCAACTGATGAACATTTTCCGGAATTAAATGATTAAATGAAAACAATTCTTTGTGTCTCAATATCTGTACTTGTCATTTTGTGTGTATGCTTAAAGGTGGCTTTATAGGCTTCTTCAACTATGAGGACACTTGATCTCTGGCCTGTATGTCCCCGACTCAAGCCTTGCTGCGCTTTATTATTATATATAATATATCCGTATATATATATATATATATATATATATATATATATATATATATATATATATATATATATATATATATAAAGTCCACTCCGGATATTTGCGACTAGGTTAACTGCAACTTTCTGTTAATCGCAATATTTCCCAAGAAACGGAATTAATTTTATAAAAGTCACTTTTTAATTGAAACAAACTTTGGTTAATCGTCCTCAAAAATGGTTAAATTCAAGAAATCAATCTAACAAAATATCATAATTGAATTTGATCATGGAAGAAATCATGAGTGAGTTGGAGTTTAAGTGGTACTGTAGTGTGTCACCACTTTATTAGAGACAAATAAGGGTGGGGCTTTGTAGTATGGGTTTGTGATGTCATCTGTGGCCATTAAATAGGAGGCGAGATGGCTAGGCATAGCCTTTACAACAGGTAGACAATGACAGTTTAAATATATATATATATATATATATATATATATATATATATATATATATATATATATATATATATATATATATATATATATAACAATACATGCGATCAATACATCAAGATTCCAATGTTTTCGTCGCCGCTGACAAAACCACACATTTCTACAAGCTCACCCCTAAGGAATACACACATCTACTTGACAAAACTATACAAGCAGAGTAAAAGAAACAAACACCATCTACGACACTTGACATTACAGCAGAAGACAAAAGCATCGCCGAAAACCTACAGCTAAGTGACAGATTAGACACCAGAGCAAAATCCAACGCCTTCATCACTATCAAAGACCATAAACCAAACTTTCGTAACAACGTACAATGCCGTCCCATAAACCCATGCAAAGCACACATCGGAAAAAAAAAGTGAACAGATTTTAGACAGAATCAACACCAAAATCGTCAAGGAAACCGAATTCAACCAATGGAGAAACACCGCTGAAGTTATCAACTGGTACAGAAACACAGAAAACAAACAACGACAAAAACACCATCAAAATAGGATACACCTGCATGCCAAACATACAAAACATTATTTCCTCCAACAATAACCGAAAACTATCACATCCAGCTCAGTCCAGCAACAACCTAGAGAAAAAATGCAACTGCAGGACTCAGGCAACATGCCCACTAAACGGCAATTGACTGACTCAAAACGAAATTTATCAAGCCACAGTTACACGACCAGACACACCAAAACAAGAAACATACATTGGCCTCACCGAGTGTTCATTCAAAACCAGATACAACCTGCATAAATCTTCATTCAGAAACATACACAAACGACATTCTACTACACTAAGCGAACACATTTGGAATCTCAAAGAAAAAAACATACAACACAGCATCACATGGAAAATCATCTCCAGAGCACAGTCGTACTCCCCCTCTTCTAAGATTTGCAACCTCTGCTTGGAAGAAAAATTCTTCATCATCACTAAACCGAACATAGCAACACTCAACAGAAGAAACGAACTAACATCCTCATGCAGACATAGAAACAAACACCTTTTATGTAATTACGAACCTCCATAAACACGAATCTAGAAAAATACGAAAAACACAACAATCTACTTTCACTTCCACTTCCTGATGAGAGCAACACTCGATAACAACATTGTAGAAGTCAAACAATCTCAATTATCTTTCAAATGTTTATAAATAGCTCTTTTTATCCTAAAGTTGAGCACTATTATTTCATGGTTTTTGTTTTTATAATTTATATATATATATATATATATATATATATATATATATATATATATATATATATAAACATTTGAAATATAATTAAGATAGTTTGACTTCTACAACGTTGTTATCGAGCGTTGCTCTCATCAGGAAGTCAGGAAGACTTCCTGATGAGAGCAACGCTCGATAACAACGTTGTAGAAGTCAAACTATCTTAATTATATTTCAAATGTTTATAAATAGCTCCTTTTATACTAAAGTTGAGCACTATTATTTCATGGTTTTTGTTTTATAATTTATATATATATATATATATATATATATATATATATATATATATATATATATATATTATATATATATATATATATATATATATATATAGGCTGTCATTATTCCCAGACGCCTGTCTGGGAATAATAAAAATTCGTTATCCCCAGACAGGTGTCTGGGGATAACCAATTTTTGTTATCCCCAGACACCTGTCTGAGGATACTATCCCCAGACGCATGTAGCAAGTGGGCAGAAAGATTTTATGCAAAATGCCAAACTAGGCGTGAAAAATACCAAATATTCTGGAAAAAATACTAGTGGTTGTGTCCCAAAACAGTTAATATATCAAGTGATATTTAACACAAGATGAAAGTAAATAGTGATCAAATGTCAAATCCAGCTCTTTTTAAAAAAAAATTATTTTAAAGCAAATGGATCAATGAAATTTCTTTTGTTACTTTGATCTGAAAACGTCAAACTGGCAATTCGACTTTTTATTTTCAACCAGGAAGAAAGTTGTTAATCATCAAATCTGTTCATAGTCCACCAACCTTTTAAATTTTCATTACCAACCTACCTGTTAACTTGATTGATCATCTCTTGTTTCTATAATTTGCTCATTCTGGCCACAATTTTGGGGACGACCGGGAATAATTTTTATGTCGCGGACGAATTCCTAGGCCATGGTGTTGTTCGCCCCAAAGCCCAAAACCCACACCTGTTATTTACTATGTCTGCTTCGCGCAAGACAATACAATTTAGTATCACACGTCCACAAAACTAGATCCAACAACATATTTTTATTCGAATCAGAGATGAAAATAACTACCAAAACAAGGAAGCAAAAATGGTGGAAATATGTTTAGCTCATATATGAATTTAAAATATTCCGATAGCGGTGTGGATAGGCAGCTCAGTAGGTAAAGCCACCTTTCATTTTACTCATTTTAGCTGCACAGATTCGACCCAGTCGCGACCGCCCGCCCCCCCCCCCCCTCCCCCCCACTCATTTTTTTTTTACTTTTCTTTCTTTCTTCCCAATTGATTTTCATTGTTTTCACTTTTGTTCCGAGTTCCGAGCAAGAGTTTTTTTTTAATCAGTTGAATTTTTTATTTCTCCGATAATATTATTTCATTATTTAATTTGCTGTAGATCTATTATTGTGTTATTATTATTACTATTACCATCATAATCATTATTATATTATTATCAATAATAGTATTATTTTTATTATTAATACTCTTATTATCATACTATCACTATTACTATTATTATTATTATTATTATTATTATTATTATTATTATTATTATTATTATTATTATTATTATTATTATTATTATTATTATTATTATTATTATTATTATTATAATTATTATTATTATTATTATTATTATTATTATTATTATTATATTATTATTATTATTATTATTATTATTATTATTATTATTATTATTATTATTATTATTATTATTATTATTATTATTATTATTATTGTTAACACTATTCCCTGCTCCGAGGGAAATCTCTCTTTTTCTTCTTTTTTTTTTATATTTTGACCTAAACCTTAGAGTTTTTTGTTTGCTAAACCTTTATGTAGATGTTCCGTTTCTGAGCATGAATTTCTTAAATTGTTTTTATTTTTAAAACAATTATTGTTTTTATTTTTAAAACAATTATTGTTTTTTTTTCTCCTCTTTCTGACCATTTGGTCGGTCTCTGAATATTTCTGTTTGTTTGCTTTTTAATTATTTATTCTTTTTAGACACTATTTGAGATCGGAGTGGGGACGAATATATTTGCTAGAAACTAGAAAAAAACAAGAGAGAGAGAGAGAGAGAGAGAGAGAGAGAGAGAGAGAGAGAGAGAGAGAGAGAGAGAGAGAGGGGGGGGGGGTTTAATAATAAAAAAAAAGAGGTGGGGGGGGGGGGGGGGAGGATGGATGGGACATTTATCCCTTTCAACGTTCTGTAAAAAGAAGACGGAATTTAAAAAAAAAAAAAAAAGTGACGTTACCAGGATTCGAACCCACAACGTCGATTATGGTCAAACTTCCAGGGCAGACGACTAAACCATTCGGCCATGACACCCACTTCGAAGTCGACGCATATTGTGTGTAACAACTGATTTTAATGTTGGTTAAATTTATGTTTTTATAGATATTTTATTAACTCTCCTTATTTCTATGTGCATCTGGAAACATTCCATATTCTGGAATGTGGATAATTGTTTAAAAGAGCGGAGTTTCAAATGTGCGTCTGGGGATAATGAACATTCGTTATCCCCAGACAGGTGTCTGGGGATAACAAATTTTTATTATCCCCCGACAGGTGTCTGGGGATAATCACAGCGATATATATATATATATATATATATATATATATATATATATATATATATATATATATATATATATATATATATATATATATATATATATTATATATACACAGGCACACACAGTCGAGGATTGATCCAAATATAAATTGCCCCGATCATGTAGGAATGTCCGATTGTCATGAATAGTACACCTTTTTTATATTTTCTACATACATAGTCATCAGCTAAAGTGGTAATACTTCTCCCATCTCTCTTTGACTTTGAAAAGTCTTGCATAGTAAAGGGTTTTGGATTTGGTCTGAAACTCTTAATAACTTTAATTTCTTCTTCAAAACGATTTTTCTTTCTGGTCTTTCTTCAATGTAAGGAACATAACAAAGGGGCCAAATCGAGTACCGTAAGTTGGAAGGATTAGGTAATCTGTGGTGCCAACCTTGAGTAAAAAATGCATATTCATTCACATTTCTGCTCATTGTACACATTTTGCTCAGGATTGTATGTGTTATTAAATAAAAAGGTGATGAATATTTTTTTTACCGAGCGAAAAGGGTGCTAAATAGGAAATGATTTGCACTCCCCCCCCCCCCCCCCCCCCCCCCCCCCCCCCCCCCCCCCCCCCCCCCCCCCCCTCCCTCCCCATTCCATTACCTACCACATTTGATATGCAGTTTGCCAGCTGTGCAAGAAAAAACTATCTTTGTGTTTGGTGGCACAGCTTGTGGTCATTTTGATAGTGAATTATCCAAATCCAACAGTTATAAATTCCTATTTTATTGTCTCAAATTCCCATTTTCTGACTTTCTGATTCCACTTTTGGAATGTGAAGGGTTGACAGGTCTGTCATTATCATTTTTCTGGAGTGTAAATATGTTTTAAAAACCTTGCGTGTTTGTTGATTGTGCATCAGCTGACGACACATTTGTCGCTACCGCGAATTACTTAACTTTATTACTTTATTTTGTGAAAAATAACAATAACAGGGCTTTAAAAAAATTAAAATATTAATCCCCCCCCCCCCCCCCCCCCCCCCCCCCAAATAATTTAAATCAGCCTTCCATGTCAGGCGATTAAAACCAGGTGTTTCAATGTTCGATCCCCAGTCAAAAGGTTGCTAATTTTATCAAGATCAAGAGTTTTCGAGTACTCACGACATTCCAGGCTCAGGGTCCTTTAAAAAATACTTTTCATTCAGTTATTGTTATTATCTTTATTATGGCCGACACATCATGCATCGTCCATACTTTTTCAAAACTTTTATTTATTTATTTTTTTTTTTTTTTTGGGGGGGGGGCTGTTTTTTTATATCGGAAAATTGGGGTTTTGTATGTTATGTTCATGGAGGAGAGAGAGAGAGAGAGAGAGAGAGAGGAGAGGAGAGAGAGAGAGAGAGAGAGAGAGAGAGAGAGAGAGAGAGAGAGGAGAGAGAGAGAGAGAGAGAGAGAGAGAGAGTAATATTTTATAATGATAAGATATCTGTAGTGGTTGTATTATTCGTAGTTTTGAAATGCCTATGATGATGACAATGTGAGATAATTATATTAGTGTGATTATTTTTATTTTATTTTTTAAAATTACGTACGGCTATGTCATAGTGGTATGACACTCGCTTTTGGACCGGAAGGTCCTGGGCTCGAGCCTCGCTCGGCGCATAGTTGAGCCCTTGGAAAAGGAACTTTGCTCACTTTCTCTCACCGGACTCAGTTGTAAAATGTGTACTTGGCCGTTAACTGCGTTGTCTCTGTCCGAAGAAATTGTAGTATCGCCTAACAGACGTTATGTCCCGTTCAACATGCGAAGTGTTGCTGTTATAAACTTTAGCATTGGCATGTATGTGCCTATTTCGCTGTAGTGAATTTAATTTAATTTTTTGTTTTCATCGACAGCTAACATGAAAGAACACTGTTGACGTTACTGGTGTCCTGACAATCCATAAAGATGCTGGCTCAAGGGCTATTCTGGCAAGGTGTGTTGAGGCAAACCTTTGCCTGTGGCAAAACTCATCAATCAGCAAACCATCATCTGGGCCAGCAGACCAGAGTGTCTGCATGCACTTTTTGACAATGGTTAGTAATGTTTTCAAATCTCCATAGCGCCTTTACATTTTTTATTGGTGATCAATAAAATAAATGCTCATTTTTCTAAATGAAAATGGCAAAGCATCATTTGAATTGAATTACTACTGAATGTATTAACTTAACGACAGACTATAGTTTGTTGCCAAGAGTTTTGTTCTATGGATGTAAACCAATGAAATTTCAAGTGTGTTGGTGTGAATAATGATCATTTTTTAAAAAATTGCTATGTCTGTGACAAATGCATTTTATGACAATAATGCCATTTCCAAAAATTGCTAATGAAATGTGTCTCTTTTTTATTTCAATTTTTCCATCCAGAGCAGGATCAACCCTCTTTGTGGAACTACAAAAAAAGTGGTGGCAAACAAGTAGTGTTGACTTTTTCTGTATTGAGGCGAAAGAGATTTTTATTCCAAGGGTTTGGGAAAGCAAATTGCTTTTTTATTCAGAGCTAGTGCACTATTTAACTGTTTTATTGTCTAAAATAGAATTGATTTTGCAGTTCAACTTGACTAGATATCTAATTTTATACGACTTGTCTCTCAAGTAGAATAAAAAAAATGAAAAATGAGGATAGCGTGCCATATCATATTTTGAAAAATCATTTAATATATCTAGAAATCATCTGTATAACCTATTGTATACAGTAAATAATTAGGTTTTGTGATTATAATGATGAATTCATAAGGTATGACATCATATTTGACCACAAAATTATTTTATTTCTGGGCGTAAAAAAATCAATTTTACAGCATTTTTTTTTTTATCTATGGGGTATGGGTTAGTGAGCCGATTATAATTTTTTTTAGACTTAGATCAATCTACAAAATTTTCGTTTTCTTGTCCTATTACGGTCATATTTTGAAAGTTTGATGGATCATTTCTTTTAGTTGTCTGCAAAATCAGCCTTTTAACTTTATGTCAAGTTATAGAAAAAGCTTACGCTTTCTCAAATGTCTGTTTTATGTCATTTGTCTGATTTTCTAGCAATCCTACCTTAGTCATTTTCCTTTAAATTATCTTCAAATTTATTCAGAATCTTTTCTATGATGTGTTTTACATCATGATGTAAGTGTTTCGGGGTAAATCAAAATTTAGCAATTTTATAAATTTTAAAATTCATTTGTTCCTGTCGATCCGCGCTAAATTTTCAGTTGAAATCAAATAAAAATTCTAAAAAATTATTCCAAGAGTTTTCATGATATAGCTATTTATGAAAGAAACATTGTGTTTAAATTTGAAAGAAATTTATATGCTAGTTTTTGGTGCATCTTTGTTAGAAATTTTAGGGTTTTACGTCTAATTTTAGTTTATGTTGCCCTTAAAAAAGTTTTTTTTTTTTTAATTCAGTTATTTTTGGTGTTTAACATCAAATTATACATTATATTATTAGTTCATGAGATATAATTAAAGAATTTTAGAACTATAAAGCATATTTGACCACTAAAGTAATTTTTTGGTGAATAACAGCAGATCTTAAATTATTTCGCAATTTTTTTTCTTAGAGGTATGGGTTAGCGAATCGTTTATAATTTTTTTCAGAATTTGATCAATTTATAAAATATTACTGTTTTCTTGTTCCATATTGGTTATACTTGATGAATGTTGGCCTTTGTCTGCATAATTAGCTTTATTATCAAATTAAAGACAAATTTTCATTTTCTCAAAATTTCATTGTGCGTCATTCTCTGATTTTCTAACATTCACATCTGGATTGTTTATCATCAGATTGTCTTCAAATTGGTCAGAATTTTTCTTATGATGTGTTTTGCATCATGATGGTTGGGTTTTGGGCTAAACAAAAATTTAGCAGTTTTATGAATTTTTAAATCAATTTTTTTTCTGTCATGTCACACAAATTTTCACTAAGAAATCGAAAAAAAATTATGAAAAATTTATTTTCAAGACTATTGCTAAACCTATCCATCTTGTTGTAAGAAACATTTTGTGTAAATTTGAAAGAGATCTGTTCGTTGTTTTTTTCTGCATCACTGTAAGAATTTTTGGGGTCTAATTTGGCTTTTATTGTCCCCCTGGTGGTAGGGATTTGGTGGCTAATAGTATTAGCCCTGGTGTTAGGGACTCAGTAA
>NW_027623966.1:7500-8988 GCF_034508935.2 Berghia stephanieae | reverse complement strand
TTTAAATTGGGCTCCCTTTTTTTGGGGGCCCTTTAAGTAAGACAAAAACTTATTCAATTTTCCCCAAAACCCCCAGTAAATAATTTTAAAAAAAACGAAATTTTTTTTTTTCACCCGAAAATTTTTACTTTCTGTGCTTTAAATTGCATTAAAAGGGGGAAAAAGAAAAACCCCGTAGTTTTAAACCCGGACACGGGCGTAAGAGCAAATTAAAAATTTCTGTTTTGGGGGGTCATCCCATTAAATTTTAAATTTCGAAAACCGACAAGGGTTTTTACTGATATGAAACTCTTTGTATGGGTGAGAAATTTTTGTTTATTTAAAGGGACTTTTAAATAGATAAAAGGTGAATTTGGGAATAAAACCCCGGCCATTTATTTGCCACTTCTCAAACTGCTCATACTCAAATTAATAGGGTTTTAGTTTAGATACACATGACCTACCTACCGACTTCGTGGATGAGACCATGGGGAGGGAGTGGCAGGGATGATGGACAAATGCCTTTGCCTATACTCTACAATGATTGCTTAGCTATGGCCTCAATACCCATTTTCTCTAGTGTGCTAGTGCTATAACAAAAGTAAAAACTAACGTGCTCACGTGTGAGTGTTTGCGTCATATTATGGTGACATACTCGTAAGGTTCAGTGAATCTTTCACCCACTACACACTCGACTAATATGACAGCCGGTGTTGTTTCGTGATTGAGCAATGAGGACACTAAATGATGGAGATTGGGGGGAGGGGGTGGAGGAGGTTGAGAGACTCCCTGTCTGTCTTAGGCTTTGTCGTACACATCCAGATTGATCAGTTTATCTTATCTGGACAAGCTCAGGGACGGAGTTTATCTTAAACGTTTTGAATTATATGGAGCAGAAAAATCGGGAATAGCCTCAGAAGTTATTTTAAGCGAGAGTTGATTTTAACGTAGTTTTAAAGGGACTGCAGTGTAATTATTTGAGAGTTGCTTTCGACAGCTGTGTCGTTTCAAGTTTGTGTATTTGTTTTTTGAAGGGTTTGTTTTATGGTAACAAGGAGAGAGGGAGAGAGTGAGAGAGAGAGAAGGAGATAGAGAAGGAGGGAAAGGGAGAGAGAGATAATGAGGGAGAGAGAGAGAGGGAGAGAGAGAGAGAGAGGGAGAAACAGAGAGAAAAATAGAGAGTCAGAGAGGGGGAGACAGAGAAAAAAGAAAGAGTGAGAGGGTGAGGGAGAGAGGGGGAGAATGAGAGAGAGAGGGGGAGAGGGAAGGTGGGAGAGAGAGATAGAGAAGGAGAGAGAGAGAGGAGGGGGAGGGAAGTAGAGAGAGGGAAGGTGGGAGAGAGAGATAGAGAAGGAGAGAGAGAGAGAGGGGGGGAGGGAAGTAGAGAGAGGGAAGGTGGGAGAGAAAGAGAGATGGAGAGGAAGAGAATGACAAAACAAAACCCTATGTTTCATCAGATAGAGCGTTTGAATGGAAATACACTTTTCGTTACTTGCGCCTCTATGTGGT
>NW_027623966.1:0-2500 GCF_034508935.2 Berghia stephanieae | reverse complement strand
AATCTAACAAAAATAGTACAAATGTAAATCAAAATCATAACCTAAAGATATCATAAGCTAAATTATAAATAACCAAGAACAAACAGGCAGAAGATTTTACAGGAAAAAAAATATCCCCTGTCAAAAATACAATCACAAACCAAAGAAGCAGGATAGGCTAGTAAAGAGAAGAAGAAACGACATCACTATCGGATCGTACACCCATGCGAACATCATAGGTATATGATTCAAGGGTGATGCTCCCATCCAACCACCCGCGTAGTGGTTGTAGGGATCAGTGATGATAATGATAATTTGTAAAAAAAAGGAGCAAAATCTCTCGGCCCGTCTGTCAAGACCAAATCTAATGCAAAAAATAACACAGCTATTCATTGTTACTTAATATTACGTAATATATTACTAACTTCTAAAACACGTCTATTCTGATCACAGGATATTACTGACTTTTTGTAAATATAATTTTTAAAATTGTCATTTCCAATTAAAAATTTTAGAGCTCTATAATGCTTCCCACTATATCAAGAGATTATAATAAACTTTTGGCCAAAAGGAGGTATTTTTTTATACTACAAACACGGCTAGTGTGTGTGTATTACTGTAATCTTGTGGTTATGCAGCTTATGATAAAAATCTTTAATCAATTGCAAAACATATTCCATCAAATGAGCGAATCTAAATCAAGCCTTTTTACTTAAATCGATCAGCCAAACTTACTGTTGTATTTTCTCTCTATTACAAAGTGATATATATAAACATAATAATGTGAAGTTAGAAGGTAAGCTGAGAAATATATGGAAAAGAAAGAAAGAAAGAGAGTGAGAGATAGATAGATAGATAGATAGATAGATAGATAGATAGATAGATAGATAGATAGATAGATAGAGATAGACAAAGAGAGAGAGAGAGAGAGAGAGAGAGAGAGAGAGACCACTCTGATTTTTGTTTTAATTGGTAATTAGAGATAAGTTATAATGAATTCAATTGTATTCAGAACAAACAAACAAACAAACAAACAAAAAAGGAGTAAAAAAGCTAAATGGTACAAAAATATTGACACCCATTTGCTCCATCCCCTTCCCTTTTGATCATCTTTTCATCCAAGGCCGTCATGGGTTAGTACCACTATTTACATTTGGCACCAGTGTGTCTAGACTAATGTCATGGGCATGGGAATGTCATCAAAAATCATGCAGCTGAGCAGAGGTGTCAAAAAATGACAAAAGACATATTGGTGATTTTTCAGCTAAATTACCTCTTAGCCGAAAATGTTTGACACGGCAAAAACAGTTGAATATTTCAGAAAAATCCTAAAATCGCGGAATTCCGCGAAGATTATCATCACTGAGGGATGATGGTGTGATGGTAGTTATAGTAGTAGTGGTTGTAGCTGTAGTGGTGGTGATGGTCGGGCTGATGATGTGGTGATAGTTGTCGTAGGGATGGTGGTGGTGGTAGTGATGATGATGGGGTTGGTTGTAGTAGTAATGGTGATAGGGATGTTGATGTAGTGGTTGTGGTGAGTCTTTTTAAAAGGCGGAATTGTGATGGTGATGGGCGGAGATAAAACACCGTTTAGGCGGAAATCCGCCTTTAGGCGGAAGATTCTCAGCCCTGATAGCCTTCACTGTCTCATTCACGAGGGGCAGGCGATTCTCCGGATAAAGTGAGGATGGCTAAATGTAAAAAGAAAAAAGATTAAAAGTACAAAATTGTATGCAATAGCATTCAATTCAGACCTGCCAGCTAACAAAACAAAAAAGCATTTTATTTTTTATTGACAATTTGAAGACAAAAATCTGCATATAAACCCATAATGCACGAGTTGTGTTTGTCACTCTAAAATACTTGTATGAACTAAAATGCAACAGGCGCTCATCAAATTCAAGGGTTTAATGAATGACTGCAGAATTCCCAAAAAAACATCGCTTCATTGTCTTTGTAACATTTTCATGGCATACAAAAACGCAATAGAGTGGTCACCATTTATAATTAGTCCTCAGAAATCAAGCACTTATAACTGCATCGTACTCATAGTCAAATTCAAATTTTATTTTGAAAAGTCTATGGACAACCATCAAATCTTAAAATTCCTTATCTGGAACAAAAAAATACAAAGACAAAAAAAAAAAAAAGACCCAAAAAAATACCCCCACCTAGATCTGCTTATATTGTCTTACAGGACTTAATAGCGCTTGCAACACTATAAAAAGGATGATGATATGGTGACTGATTCAATAAATAGGGAACAGTAGATTTCACGAGCACCTCAAAGATGTACCAATTTTGACATTACCTCAAAATCTCACCGAGACACAAGCAAAGGATCCTGCTAAAACATTTACATAATGCAATAATATTCAAAACCTATAACTATAACAGTACATAACAGAGAGATGATTTACAGTATAAAAAATCATCGTAAGAAGAAAGGTACTGTATTTGACTGTCTGCCTCCCAACTAAAGACCCCCGCAAGGACCAGGAAAAAAATGAGCAATCTT
>NW_027623965.1:0-2500 GCF_034508935.2 Berghia stephanieae | reverse complement strand
GAGAAAAAGAAGAAATGTAGAGAAAAAGAGAAAAAGAGGGAAGAAGGAGAGGGAGAGAGGGGAAAAAATAGGGGAATATTCAGAGAGAGATGAAGAGATAGAATACAGATAGATAAGTGTATATATAAATATATTATATATATATATATATATATATATATATATTATATATATATATATATAGAGAGAGAGAGAGAGAGAGAGAGAGAGAGAGAGATAGAGAGAGAGACCGTAAGAAAGAGACCGTTGCTCAGACGGACATTTAGAGAAAGAGATAGAGGGGGGTAAAAAGAGAGGGAACATTATAGATAGAGAAAAAGAAAGAAATGTAGAGAAAAAGAGAAAAAGAGGGGAAGAAGGAGAGGGAGAGAGGGGAAAAAATAGGGGAATATTCAGAGAGAGATGAAGAGATAGAATACAGATAGATAAGTGTATATTAAATATATATATATATATATATATATATATATTATATATATATATATATAGAGAGAGAGAGAGAGAGGAGAGAGAGAGAGAGAGAGAGAGAGAGGGAGAAGGATAGTGGACAAATCAATGTAATAGTGAAGAGATTTACAACTAAAGTTTATTGAAACATAAGGTAGATGACTGGGTCGTTGACAAAGAGGATAGTAGATCAAAGAATTATAGATATATAATCATATCTCAATTGAAATACTTTGGTCACAAAACGGCATAACATCATCTTTGTCGTACTCGGGAAAAACCCAAATTTAAAAATTTGGTCAGAAAACTCGTCCTTCAAAAAAAAAAAACGATCGATTTAAACGACCCTCATCTTGGAAAAAAAAATCTCAAACATAGGAATTCTCCAAGTCCCAAGTCAGAGTTTTTGCAAAAATGAGGGCCATTTTAATCGATCAATAGTTAAAGGTCGAGTTTTCTGACCAAATTTCTAAATATGGGCCATTCCAGAGCACGGCAGATCTGTAAACTCATCGCTAAAGGAACTGTAGAAAGCAAGAGCCCCCGCCCCCCTCCCCCAAGATTGGGGTGAGAGCTGGACACTGGATGAAAATGCTACAGGCAGAAAACCTTCGTCATTTAGGGTGTGTCTTTTTTACGAAACCCGCCGAAACTCGCCCGAAAACTCGCCGAAACCTGCCGAAACCCGCCGAAACCCGACGAAACCCGCCGAAACCCAGTCCCAGGTTCACTCCCCAATGGTGTTACACTTCCCTGAGTTCCAGGTTCACTCCCCACTGCTACCTACTTCCCATAACTTTGTCGGGTTTCAGTGGGTTTTGGCGGGTTTCGGCGGGTTTCGGTGGGTTTCGGCGGGTTTCGGCGGGTTTCGGCGGGTTTCGGCGGGTTTCGTAAAAAAAGACACAGCGGTCATTTACGTCTTATAAAGATCGTTTGCAAAATTGTAGATAGTGTGTGCTCATTGATTTTTAGTTTGAGTTCAAATTATTTTTCCCAACATGGACAGATTCATCCCCCTGACATCCAACAATGACCTCAGAAAATCTCATTAAATTTTACCCAGAACCATCACAGATTGGAACAATAATTTACCGCGGGACTTTCATCTGCACCTATTTTAGATATATTTACATAGGTTCTAGACCACTGTTGAATCTTTTTCACCTTAATGTTATTGTTCGTGTCAAAATCTTCATGAGTGAAGGCGGACATTTACAGGAAAATTCAAATTCAGAAGATTGTATGACATTTTGGGGACAAATCCTGAAAATGATCGCGAAAGAGAGAGAGTTATCGCGTGGAACAAGACACAAAGAATGTAACACGTTATAAATCTATTATTTTGCACCGCTAAAATGGGTATTCGAACACCAAAAACATATGCATCAGAAGCCGAGTGCCATACCACTAGACCTTGAAGCCGTACAATGAATCAAACAAAATCGTTAAAACTCAATTTCTTCGTCATTTTAAATGTTCGTATAGACAAAATGAAATCGACTTTCCATCCAATTATAGAAATCTGAACACTGGACTGTCAATCGTGGGAATGAGTTATTTGTCCAAATGTCCGAAGACCTAGCAGTACAATACAGTACAGTACAATACAGTACAGTACAATACAGTACAATAGTACAGTACAGTACAGTGCAGTACAATACAGTACAGTACAGTAGAATACAATACAGTACAGTACAATACAGTACAATAGTACAGTACAGTACAGTACAATACAGTACAATACAATACAGTACAGTACATACAGTACAATAGTACAATACAGTACAGTGCAGTACAATACAGTACAGTACAGTAACAATACAATACAGTACAGTACAGTCCAATACAGTATAGTACAATACATTACAGTACAATACAGTACAGTACGTCCAATACAGTATAGTACAATTTCATTACAGTACAATACAGTACAGTACAGTCCAATACAGTGTAGTACAATACATTACAGTACATACGTACAGTACAGTCCAATACAGTATAGTACAATACTTACAGTACAATAAGAAAAGTTACAGTCAAACAGATAGTACAA
>NW_027623964.1:0-8997 GCF_034508935.2 Berghia stephanieae | reverse complement strand
GGCAGAGTCTGGGCCCGTTTCGGAATGAACCGACGGATCGCTCCCGGGGGCAAAACCCGGCCATGAAACCCCCCCCCACCAAATTTATGAAAGAGCCTCGTTTCAAACCCACCGGTGTCGGCCCCGGGGAAGTTCCCCCGTGTTGAGTAAAATTGAGCCCGGCCCCACCCCTGGTGGTGCCCTTCCGTTTTCCCCTTTTGTTTCCCCTTTTGCGGCCCCCTACTCCCCCGGGCCCAGGCATTTGATTTCGGGGGGGGGCCCCCCGCGAGGCTTAAAACAGGGGGTCCCCGCGAAACCCCGGCGGAAAATTGGTTTACTTGGAAAATCCGGGGGGTACTTTTCGCGTTCGTTCCCCCGACTTTGTTCATGATCAACAAAGGGCGCTCTTGGCCGGTGCCTTCGCTCTTGTTCGTCCCAGCGATGTCGGTTTCCCCCCCCCGGGGTTTAGTACGCCCCCCCCGGCCGCTCTTAGACCTCCCCCACCCCCCCCACGGAGCCCCCCCCCGGGGTTTAAAATTTTGGGCGGGGGCGGTGGGGGTCATCACACTTTCCCCGGAGCAAAGCGTGCGAGCCGCCCTGCTTTGGCATCCAATTGATTCAGGGGGGGGGAAACCCCCCCTCCCTTTTAGTTTTGGGCCCAAAGATACCCCAACGTACCAACCCCAACGGCTTAGAGGGGAAAGGGGAACAAACCGGCGCAAAGGGCAAGCGATCCCCGGCGGTTTTCCCTCGCAAAGGGCCCCGGTTTTGGGGCCCCGGGAAGGCACCCCTTGCTCCACCCCAAAAACCCACGACGGTGAAATAATCCCCGGGGCCCAAAGGGCACCCCGGTTTGTCGTGCCGCCCAACTCAGAGACCCAAAACTACGAGCGTTTTAACGCAGCAACTACAAACATACGCCATGGGGAGGGGAAATTTTCCCCGGCTGTGGCCCCCGGTTTGCCCCCCCGTTTGGGCCCTTTAAACGGCAGTTTTTGGTCTCCCGTCAATGGGCCCCTGGGGTCGCATGGGGAGCCCACCCCCGACATTTATCTTCATTTTTTTTAACCTCACCGTGCTGGGAGTGGGAAAGGGGTTGCGCCCCTTCGGGCCCCCCTTAAGCGGGGTTTAGCCGTCTCGCAGGCTCCCCCTTCCGGGAAATCGAACCCTGTCCTCCGTCCCCCGTACCCAAAAAAACGGGGGGCTTTCCCCGGGCCGTCAAAATTTTTGAGGGGGACGGCGAGCAAACGGGCACGCCGCTAACAGCGGTCGTCACATACCCAGAGTTCGCCTCAGCCTGGCGGGCGGCGTTAACCACCCGCCGCCGGTCAAGATCCTAATAAATGCGCCCTCTCCCCGCGGAGGTAACCCCGTTAGGAGGAGGACTCGTGTGCACGTATTAGCTCTGGGATTCCTACAGGTGTCCGGACAAACATCGCCCACCCCGTGTATTATCGCCGATATACTGAGCAGTTCGCGGCTTCCCCTTCTGTGTAGGGTGAGCATAGGCGTGCATGGCTTAACCCTCAAGACAAGCATAAGACTACAGGCAGGATCAACCTGGTAGCGTATCCATTTCCAACCCGGCGGGACGGACCCGCTGGGACAGGAGGCTACGGGCGCCGACGACCGAAGCCCAGACGCCGAGAACTCCAGCGCTCGACTCCTTCGCCGACGGCCCTTCTCGACTCTACCGCACAAACGTTCACCCCTTCGGCCTTCTCGCTGCTGGGTCGGACTGCTCCGACCGCCCGGACACGCTCGCGCTCACACGACTCTAGGTCCTCTACCGAGGAGCTAACTGGGACCGACTCCGGACTCTCCGACCACCGCTCGTCAGGCGCTGGTGACCGTGGGTGTACCAGAGGCCACCGCGCGCCTTTCGGCTCGCCTTGCTTCAATTTCAATTTTTCCGACCGACGACCGCCTTCCCTACTATACGTCCCAAACCCTGGTAAGGTAGCCCTTTTCCTCTTGCGGACTACTAAAAAAAAAAATTTTTTTGGTGCAAATTCAGATTCGACCCCAGGCACGTATGGCAAACCCGGGCCCGACCTCCGAACAGCCCGAATTTCCCATCGCACTACTCTAGCGAAGTAGCGGGAACGCGTTTTAACGCCGCGTAAACGGTCTTCCGAGCGAGTACAGGGCCCTAACGGGAAGGGCCCCGAAGTTCAAAACCGGTCGGCAATGGGGAGGTCCCAGGTGCGATCATAGGTGGTGGGTTTATTTCATTCAAATTCGCTCCGTAGAGGAAATGCGCTCGACCAAAGTTTTTTCCCTCGGCCCTCGGAGGGCTTACCGCGGGAGCGTCCCGGCGCTAGAGTCCTTCTCGGCCGTAGCGAGAGCTTCTTACCCCAGGGACGCCCGTGCGGTAAAGCCTCGAATCGACGAGGCGATAAAATCGTATGAATAAAGCTCCCAAACCGGGATTTGAACCCCGGCAGGGTTGGCCGGCCCGTGGGCCAACTCGATCGAGCCCGAGTCGTCGATCGCCCGACTCTAGCGAAGTAGCGGGAACGCGTTTAACACTCCGCCAAGCGAGTACAGGGCCCTAACGGGAAGGGCCCCGAAGTTCAAAACCGGTCGGCAATGGGGAGGTCCAGGTGCGATCATAGGTGGTGGGTTTATTTCATTCAAATTCGCTCCGTAGAGGAAATGCGCTCGACCAAAGTTTTTTCCTCGGCCCTCGGAGGGCTTACCGCGGGAGCGTCCCGGCGCTAGAGTCCTTCTCGGCCGTAGCGAGAGCTTCTTACCCCAGGGACGCCCGTGCGGTAAAGCCTCGAATCGACGAGGCGATAAAATCGTATGAATAAAGCTCCCAAACCGGGATTTGAACCCGGCAGGTTGGCCGGCCCGTGGGCCAACTCGATCGAGCCCGAGTCGTCGATCGCCCGACTCTAGCGAAGTAGCGGGAACGCGTTTAACACTCCGCCAAGCGAGTACAGGGCCCTAACGGGAAGGGCCCCGAAGTTCAAAACCGGTCGGCAATGGGGAGGTCCCAGGTGCGATCATAGGTGGTGGGTTTATTTCATTCAAATTCGCTCCGTAGAGGAAATGCGCTCGACCAAAGTTTTTTCCCTCGGCCCTCGGAGGGCTTACCGCGGGAGCGTCCCGGCGCTAGAGTCCTTCTCGGCCGTAGCGAGAGCTTCTTACCCCAGGGACGCCCGTGCGGTAAAGCCTCGAATCGACGAGGCGATAAAATCGTATGAATAAAGCTCCCAAACCGGGATTTGAACCCCGGCAGGGTTGGCCGGCCCGTGGGCCAACTCGATCGAGCCCGAGTCGTCGATCGCCCGACTCTAGCGAAGTAGCGGGAACGCGTTTAACACTCCGCCAAGCGAGTACAGGGCCCTAACGGGAAGGGCCCGAAGTTCAAAACCGGTCGGCAATGGGGAGGTCCCAGGTGCGATCATAGGTGGTGGGTTTATTTCATTCAAATTCGCTCCGTAGAGGAAATGCGCTCGACCAAAGTTTTTTCCCTCGGCCCTCGGAGGGCTTACCGCGGGAGCGTCCCGGCGCTAGAGTCCTTCTCGGCCGTAGCGAGAGCTTCTTACCCCAGGGACGCCCGTGCGGTAAAGCCTCGAATCGACGAGGCGATAAAATCGTATGAATAAAGCTCCCAAACCGGGATTTGAACCCCGGCACGGTTGGCCGGCCCGTGGGCCAACTCGATCGAGCCCGAGTCGTCGATCGCCCGACTCTAGCGAAGTAGCGGGAACGCGTTTAACACTCCGCCAAGCGAGTACAGGGCCCTAACGGGAAGGGCCCCGAAGTTCAAAACCGGTCGGCAATGGGGAGGTCCCAGGTGCGATCATAGGTGGTGGGTTTATTTCATTCAAATTCGCTCCGTAGAGGAAATGCGCTCGACCAAAGTTTTTTCCTCGGCCCTCGGAGGGCTTACCGCGGGAGCGTCCCGGCGCTAGAGTCCTTCTCGGCCGTAGCGAGAGCTTCTTACCCCAGGGACGCCCGTGCGGTAAAGCCTCGAATCGACGAGGCGATAAAATCGTATGAATAAAGCTCCCAAACCGGGATTTGAACCCCGGCAGGGTTGGCGGCCCGTGGGCCAACTCGATCGAGCCCGAGTCGTCGATCGCCCGACTCTAGCGAAGTAGCGGGAACGCGTTTAATACTCCGCCAAGCGAGTACAGGGCCCTAACGGGAAGGGCCCGAAGTTCAAAACCGGTCGGAATGGGGAGGTCCCAGGTGCGATCATAGGTGGTGGGTTTATTTCATATCAAATTCGCCCGTAGAGGAAATGCGCTCGACCAAAGTTTTTTCCCTCGGCCCTCGGAGGGCTTACCGCGGGAGCGTCCGGCGCTAGAGTCCTTCTCGGCCGTAGCGAGAGCTTCTTACCCCAGGGACGCCCGTGCGGTAAAGCCTCGAATCGACGAGGCGATAAAATCGTATGAATAAAGCTCCCAAACGGGATTTGAACCCCGGCACGGTTGGCCGGCCCGTGGGCCAACTCGATCGAGCCCGATCGTCGATCGCCCGACTCTAGCGAAGTAGCGGGAACGCGTTTAACACTCCGCCAAGCGAGTACAGGGCCCTAACGGGAAGGGCCCCGAAGTTCAAAAACCGGTCGGCAATGGGAGGTCCAGGTCGATCATAGGTGGTGGTTTATTCATTCAAATTCGCTCCGTAGAGGAAATGCGCTCGACCAAGTTTTTTCCCTCGGCCCTCGGAGGGCTTACCGCGAGCGTGAGCTAGAGTCCTTCGCGGCGTAGCAGAGCTCTTACAGGGAGCCTGCGGCAAGCCTGAACGACGAGGAGAAATATCGTAGTATAACTCAAACCGGGATTGGTGAACCTCACGGTTGGCCGGCCGTGGCAATCGTGTAAAGTTGCGCTAACGAGATTCGAACAAGACTATAGGCAGTATTTTATTAATTATTACGTAATAGTAAATTTATATACTCACTTCCAAACTCAAGGTTTAATTAATTATGGGGATACTCCGGCAGGTATTGTTCATCTGATACGGGGAAGAATGAGTAAGAGCTTTCTATCGAGTACTCAACTATGCGCCGAGCCAGCAATCGTGCTCAAGCGCTTTACAACGCGTCTACAGCCAACAGCAACACTTAGCGTGCAGAGCGGGACACGACAGGACGGAGAAAACATACTCACGGCCAGGTATCGTTTACTCGTTACGGGGAGAAGGGTAAGAACTTTTATCGAGTCTCAATATGCGCCGTAGCAGGCAATCGTGCTCAAAGCTTTAAACCGCTACAGCAACGCAACACGTGCAGAGCGGGAACGACAGGCCGGAGGTAAATCACTTCCGGCCAGTATTCTTTTATGAGCTTCTACTCAACTATGCGCCGAGCAGGCCAATCGTGGCTCAAAGCGCTTTAAACGCTACACCAACAGCAACACTTGAACGTGCAGAGCGGACACGACAGGACGGAGAAACACTACTCACGGCAGGTATTCGTTTACATCTGATTACGGGGAGAATGCGAGTAAAGAACCTTTACGAGCTCACTAGCGCGAGCCAGGCAATCGGCTCAAGCGCTTTACAACGCGTCTAGCCACGCAAACTTAGCGTGCAGAGCGACACGACGGCGGAGAAACACTCACGTGCCAGGTATTCGTTTTACATCGATTACGGGAGGAGAATGCGGTAAAGACCTTTCTATCGAGTACTCAACTATGCGCCGAGCCAGGCAATCGTCCTCAAAGCGCTTTACAAGCGTCTACAGCCAACAGCAACCTTCGTGAGAGCGGGACACACAGACGGGAAAAACTACTACGCCGATCGTCAGTAGGGGAAGAATGCGATAAAGAACCTTTCTATCGGACTCAACTACCGCCGGCACGTGCTCGCGCTTACACGCTTACGCCACGCAACTCTAACGTGCAGAGCGGGACACGAAGGACGAGAAAACACTATAAGTATTCTTACATTGATACGGAGAGATTGCGAGTAGAACTTTATCGAGCTCACTATGCGCGATCCAGCATCTGTAAAGCGTTTAAACGCGTTATAACACTTACGTCAGGCAACGAGGGGAGTTAAAACTATCGGCCAGGTATTCGTTTTATTATAGGGGGGATGGAGTAAGAACTTTATCATATCAATATGCCCGAGAGGCAATCGTGCTCAAAGCGCTTTAACTTCACAACGACCTACGTGCAGGGGGACACGACGGACGGAGAAACATACGAGGCCATATCGTTTTACTTGATTACGGGGAGAGAATGCAGTAAGACTTCTATACGCTCAACTATGCGGAGCCGAATCGGCCAAGCGACTTAAAAGCTCTCCCAACAGAATTGCTCAGAAGCGGCACGTCGGACGGGACCACTCACGCAGTATTCGTTTACACTGATTCGGAAGATGCGATAGACACCTTACGAGTAAAAGCGGAAGAACGCGCGTTTAAACGTCTACGCCAACGACACTAGTGGACGGGAACGAAGACGGAAAACACTACTCACGGCCAGGTATTCGTTTTACATCTGATTACGGGAGAGAATGCGAGTAAAGACCCTTTCTATCGAGTACTCAACTATGCGCCGAGCCAGGCAATCGTGCTCAAAGCGCTTTACAACGCGTCTACAGCCAACAGCAACACTTACGTGCAGAGCGGGACACGACAGGACGGAGAAAACACTACTCACGGCCAGTATTCGTTTTAACATTCGATTACGGGGAGAGAATGCGAGTAAAAAGCTTTCTATCGAGTACTCAACTATGCGCCGAGCAGGCAATCGTGCCAAAGCGCTTTACAAACGCGTCTACAGCCAACACAACACTTAGCGTGCAGAGCGGGACACGACAGGACGGAGAAAACATACTCACGGCAGGTATTCGTTTTACATCTGATTACGGGAGAGAATGCGAGTAAAGACCTTTCTATCGAGTACTCAACTATGCGCCGAGCCAGGCAATCGTGCTCAAAGCGCTTTACAACGCGTCTACAGCCAACAGCAACACTTAGCGTGCAGAGCGGGACACGACAGGACGGAGAAAACACTACTCACGGCCAGGTATTCGTTTTACATCTGATTACGGGGAGAGAATGCGAGTAAAGACCTTTCTATCGAGTACTCAACTATGCGCCGAGCCAGGCAATCGTGCTCAAAGCGCTTTACAACGCGTCTACAGCCAACAGCAACACTTACGTGCAGAGCGGGACACGACAGGACGGAGAAAACACTACTCACGGCCAGGTATTCGTTTTACATCTGATTACGGGGAGAGAATGCGAGTAAAGAACCTTTCTATCGAGTACTCAACTATGCGCCGAGCCAGGCAATCGTGCTCAAAGCGCTTTACAACGCGTCTACAGCCAACAGCAACACTTAGCGTGCAGAGCGGGACACGACAGGACGGAGAAAACACTACTCACGGCCAGGTATTCGTTTTACATCTGATTACGGGGAGAGAATGCGAGTAAAGAACCTTTCTATCGAGTACTCAACTATGCGCCGAGCCAGGCAATCGT
The DNA here is from genome assembly GCF_034508935.2 of Berghia stephanieae. Classification (NCBI taxonomy): domain Eukaryota; kingdom Metazoa; phylum Mollusca; class Gastropoda; order Nudibranchia; family Aeolidiidae; genus Berghia; species Berghia stephanieae. The sequence goes on along the minus strand of NW_027623964.1, from coordinate 1,562 downwards.
GCTCAAAGCGCTTTACAACGCGTCTACAGCCAACAGCAACACTTAGCGTGCAGAGCGGGACACGACAGGACGGAGAAAACACTACTCACGGCCAGGTATTCGTTTTACATCTGATTACGGGGAGAGAATGCGAGTAAAGAACCTTTCTATCGAGTACTCAACTATGCGCCGAGCCAGGCAATCGTGCTCAAAGCGCTTTACAACGCGTCTACAGCCAACAGCAACACTTAGCGTGCAGAGCGGGACACGACAGGACGGAGAAAACACTACTCACGGCCAGGTATTCGTTTTACATCTGATTACGGGGAGAGAATGCGAGTAAAGAACCTTTCTATCGAGTACTCAACTATGCGCCGAGCCAGGCAATCGTGCTCAAAGCGCTTTACAACGCGTCTACAGCCAACAGCAACACTCTAACGTGCAGAGCGGGACACGACAGAACAGAACGGAGAAAACACTACTTACTAGTTTTCCTTCTGAGTACGGTGAAAGCTGAGCACAAAGTTGAGAGTACCGTAGCGACCGAATTTTAAAAGATGCAGTTGGCGAATTCCGCTTCGCAGAAGCCTATTAAGGGAAGAAAAGAAAACAAAAACAAAAATCCCCCAAATATTAAAAAAATAAATAAATTAATTAAAAAAAGTACAGTTGGCGAATTCTGCTTCGCAAAAGGCGAGTAAGGAATCGAAAAAAAAAAAAAAAAAAAGAGAGAGAGAGAGAGAGAGAGAGAGAGAGAGAGAGAGAGAGAGAGAGAGAGAGAGAGAGAGAGAGAGAGAGAGAGAGAGAGAGAGAGAAAATGCGCGCAATGTCAACAGTAGCGCAGCGCACGAATGCTACAAAATGCAGTTGGCGAATTGCGCTTCGCAGAGGTCAATGTCAATGAGGTGACCCAAATTAAAAAAAAAAAAAATAAATTTAATGCGCAAAACGAAAACTAGCGCAGCGACCAGATATGTTTAAAATATGTTGGCGAATTCCGCTTCGCAGAAGCCTATTAAGGGACGCGAAAAAAAAAAAAAGAAAAATTATGAAAAAAAAAAAAGGAAATAAAAAAAAAAAAAAATACAGTTGGCGAATCCGCTTCGCAGAAGCCTATTAAGGGACAAAAATAAAATGCAGTTGGCGAATTCCGCTTCGCAGAAGCCTGTTAAAGGACAAAATAAAATGCAGTTGGCGAATTCCGCTTCTCAGAAGTCTATTAAGGGACTGAATAAAATGCAGTTGGCGAATTCCCGCTTCGCAGAAGCTGGTAAAGGACAAAATAAAATGCAGTTGGCGAATTCCGCTTCGCAGAAGCCTATTAAGGGACTAAATGAAATGCAGTTGGCGAATTCGCTTCGCAGAAGCCTATTAAGGGACTAAATGAAATGCAGTTGGCGAATTCCGCTTCTCAGAAGCCTATTAAGGGACAATGGCGAATCCCGCTTCTCAGAAGTCTATTAAGGGACTAAATAAAATGCAGTTGGCGAATTCCGCTTCGCAGAAGCCTATTAAGGGACTGACAGGAAGGAAAAAACAAAATTGAAAAAAAAAAAAAAAAAAAAAAAAATGCAGTTGGCGAA
>NW_027623963.1:0-8997 GCF_034508935.2 Berghia stephanieae | reverse complement strand
ACAAAAAAAAAATATCAAAAATCGCCCAAGAATGTTTGAAAAAGATTAATACATGAGAGGAATTCAAATGCCCTTTATAATATATTCATAAAAACAATAACATGTGTCACCATCAGTCAATTCTGTAAATATGTTTAGGGACGAAAAGAACATCGATGGTTGGCGGTTCAAACCTCTGAAGTTTCGATTTTTCACAATCGGCGATCAAAACCTCTGAAATCTACATACGAGCTTTGGCGCACCATGTCTTATTTCATTTCGAGCGGATCAGACCTCTGATGAAATCAAAATGATGACGCCCAAAATTAATAAAACGTGGTGCGCAAAGCTCGTATGTAGACTTCAGAATTTTGATCGACGATCGTTAAAATTGGGACTTCAGAGGTTTGATGGATCCATTAAACTTGGACTCGGAAGGTCCCGGATTCGATCCCGGCTTCTGGTTGTTTCGGTTCATTTTCGGTGCCCCCAATTCGTTCACTTTGTACAACAGGGGATTCCCGTTGACATCAGACATTTATTGTTTGATAGCGTATCTATATTCCTTCATGAAATGCCGAGGTGTCCAATGAAACCGTGGCAGAAAGTGTGTAGTTTTTTTTTTAATATCAGATTGACGCAGTGGGTTACAAATAGAAACAATTACCCTTTCAAACTTTAAAACGATATCAGTTTTATTTAGTTATAATGGTCTTATATTAATTTAAGGATACCCGCCAACGTGCACCTAATACAAGTCTAATAACCCAGATTATTATAGGCTCATTGTTGTATTGGAAATACTCATAAACCGACGTAAAATAAGTTTGTCCATTACAACAATGTTAAATCAAGCCCAACGTTACTCTTTGTTATCAGACCTCCAAATACGTGCACGTCGGTACCTGCCATTTAGACGCCATGAAAATAAATCATGATATTACAGATTACTGTAAAAAAGAAAAATCAGTTTCCAGCTTTCCTATATGAAGAGAGTTTGTACATTAGAATGCATATTTAAGATAATACTCTTAATCTAATGAGATTCACTTTCTTAACCTCATTTATTGACGTGTACCTATTTGCAGGTCTGATAACCCGAATTGTTCTGGTCTCATTGTTGTAATAAATATACTCTCAAACCAAAACAAAATATTGTCCATTACAACAATGTTAAATCAAGCCCTATAGTTACTCTCTGTAATCAGACCTGCAAACAGTGCACGTCGATACCTGTCATTTAGACGACATGAAAGGAAAACATTATATTATAGACTAATGTAAAAAAAAAATTATAGCGTTCGCATGCCAGACAGCTTGTAAATTATATCATATATTTGATAATAATCTTAATGGAAGAGATTCGATTTCATTAACCTCAATTCAATAAATAGGATTTATTATATATATATATATATAATATATATATATATATATATATATATATAATTAATATCTTTATCATTCCTGCTCCCACTATCTACTCCTCCTCCTTCTTTTCCTCTTCTTCCACTTAATCTTTCTCTTGTTCCTACTTTTTTGATCATCATGTTGATTTGTTTCCCGTATTTTTTTCTTTTAAAATCATTTATCATTAACTGGCCGCCATTGGATTCAGCTTATAAATGAAACTACAATGTTTGTTATATTACAGAATAAACAAACAAAAATAGCTCAATTGTTCCTAAATAGGCATACAATAATTTTACATGAATATCTTTCATCACATCACACCAAAAATGTTTTTTTGTTGTTCTTTAAAGGGTAACAAGGAGGAAATTGGTACTAATAATAAAGCGCTCTGGAATTACAATCAAAGCTCACAAGAAAAAAGTAAGACAAAAGAGAATTGGTTCAACTTGGAAAGAGGCGTAGATTCCAAAAGACACTATCAAAGTACGTAGTTTGAGATCACCTAAAAGTCTCATCCAGACACAAGGACAGGTCCCTACTAAGAGGAATACACTCAAATCATGTATAATATGTTTAACAAAACATAATACAATGCACACACAGAGAGACGATTCACGAGGAAAAAAAAATATCATCTCCCAAAACTAACCATGAACTTGACTGTTTCCCTCTCAGCCAGGGTATCCGGCCAGGGCCAGGACAAACCAAGTAATCTCATTCCAAGACAAAGACAGAAATTTAGTTCGAAAACAAATATAAGGTGATAGAAGAGAGTAACTGCCTCCCCGCCCATTAAGAGGTCAGGAACCCTACCAAGAAAAAAGTGTGAATATCTCGCCATAATAATAATAATATAATAATAAAATAATAATATAATAATAATAATAATAATAATAATAATAAATAATAATTGTAATAGTAATAATAATAATAATAATAATAATAATATATATAATAATAATATTATATAATAATAATAAATAATTTTGTTTGTTGTTGTTTTTAGGTCTCTTCCAACACAATTGAGGTTATATGAGAGACCGCTGAAACAAAAAAAAAAAACAAGCAATCTAACAAAAATAGTACAAATGTAAATCAAAAATCATAACCTAAAGATATCATAACGCTAAATTATAAATAACGAAGAACAAACAGGCAGAAGATTTACAGAAAAGAAAATATCTCCTGTCAAAAATACAATCACAAACCAAAGAAGCAGGATAGGCTAGTAAAGAGAAGAAGAAGAAACGACATCACTATCGGATCGTACCCATGCGAACATCATAGGTATATGATTCAAGGGTGATGCTCCCATCCAACCACCCGCATAATAATAATAATAATAATAATTAATAATAATAATAATAATATAATAATAATATAATAATAATAATAATAATATAATAATAATAACTAATACTAATACTAATACTAATACTAATAATATAATATATATAATAATAATAAATAATAATAATAATAATAAATAATATAATGCCCCATTCACTTTGCATAATCCCATCCTATTCATTCACGCACAAAACATAACAATCATGTGAAATTCACTTACTTTATATACATCGTTATAATTCAACATATATATTAAGACAGAAAAGACCGGTTCTATTTTACATTTCATTATATCATTTGAGGTAGATGGTCTAAATTGGCAAATTTATATTGAGTAAGAATGTTGTCTTTATAATTGACATTCCTCATCGCACCCATTTAAACTAAAACATACAATGACAGATAAATGGCGTAACTTCCTCTCAACTTAGAGAAAACAAAATTCCCGTCAAATTTTATATCGAACGGGCAAATTGTTTCCTGGGGTCCCGATAGTTCAGTTGGTAGAGCACTCGTTTCACACGCAAAAGGCCCGAGATCGATCCCGGGTGCGTCGAGGTTTTTTTTTCCAAACTCCCCCTGTTCCACCAGCAGTGAATGGATAGCTGAGTCTGTTAGATTTGTCGGAAAGTACTTTGCGATCGACAAGCATCCTCTCCAAAGGATAGCAAGCAATTGCTATTGTCCGTTTCACGCTATAGATACCGGATAAACTCCGGCTCCATTGGCCCAATGGCTCTGAAGGACTAAACTTTTCTTTCCTCACACCTATCTCTCTAAAACTTCAACACGACAGTTAAATTTATTCTTCATTATATTTTTCATTTAATTACATTTTTTTGGACATAACATTCCTGAGCGATTTTTAAAAATTGTTTGGTTATTTGAACTTTCATAACGAATTTTATCAGAAAATTTTCTTATAAATTCTGACCTATAAGTTGAATAACGTTTAGACGACATTGACTGATTGAGACATTAAATAATAAATACACGAATTCAGATAAAAGAGAATCCTTATTACACCCGTACTTCTAATATGATACATTTTCCATTTCTACCTAAATTGATGCTGTTATATTATTCCACCCCTCTCATTGGATAACCCTATCAATACGAAATCGTTGAATAATGCTTTGAACGCGTTGAATAAAAATATTATTGGTGTAAAATTAGATGTAAAAGACAGCTGATTGGTAAGTTAATATAATCTTTTGGTGCGCATGATTACTAATCAAACGTTTTAGTTTTGGTCAAATTGTCTTTTCAAGCAGAAGACAAAGATATAAATTATGGTGAATAGATAGATTACTGATACCATACCATTTGGTTACAAAAATATATCTATAATAATTTTACTGTTAGGGTGGAATAAACGTATTATTTCATTTTTTATTTGTATTTATTAAACTTGTTATATTTTTATCCCGCAATAACACATAGGCTACTCGCAAGCTCGTCGTGTTATTGGGTATGATAAAAATAACTCGTTTTAATAAATACAAAGAGGTGGAATAATCCTATAATATCTAACGTTTCATGAAGGACAATGGAAAGGGATAAATGCAACGTGAGATTGGTATTACTCTTTGGAGAATCTGGTTACAGACCTGCCTACTTTTACCCCCAAAAAATTCGTAAAAATACGAAATTTGGGCTCCAATTTCAGAACTTAATGCCAACTCTAAGGTCATTAAAACTTCTTCTTCTTCTTCTTCTTCAGGTTCATGCCTGGTCCAGGCTTCGGATACTGCATGAATTATCTCTCTCCATTCCTCCCTGTCTCTTGCTTTTTCAAACAGCTCTTGGATTGTTAGGTTGGTGAAGCCCTTCAGTTGGTCTATGAGTGTTTTTCTTTGTCTCCCCCGGCGCGTTTACCAGGTATTTTTCCACAACTTGCCAGTATTCATTCTTATCTTTCCTTACTATGTGTCCGAAAAAGGATAGTTGTCGATCCGCTATTAAGGGCATTAGTTTCCTTTGTTGGTATGTTTGTTTTAGCACTTCTTCGTTCGTTTTGTGTGCGGTATACGATATTCTCTGCATCCTTCTCAAGCACCACATTTCAAAAGCTCTTCAATGTTCTTTTGTGTTTCTGCATTGTAGATCCAGCTTTCGCATCCGTATATAACAAGATTGGCCACACGTAGCATTAAAACTTATTGAAATTGAAAATGAAAATAGATGCTAGACTAAATAATTTTAAGGATGTTTGAGGGGTTATCTGCCGTTTTAAATGAAAACGACCGTTTGTTTGCTGCCTTTAGGTCTCTTCCAACACAATTGAGGTTATATGAGAGACCGCTGAAACAAAAAAAAAAACAATCTAACAAAAATAGTACAAATGTAAATCAAAATCATAACCTAAGATATCATAAACTAAATTATAAATAACCAAGAACAAACAGGCAGAAGATTTACAGAAAAAAAATATCCCTGTCAAAAATACAATCACAAACCAAAGAAGCAGGATAGGCTAGTAAAGAGAAGAAGAAACGAATCACTATCGGATCGTACACTGAAAACGACCGTATGTTAACATGTACCACATCCGGTCGTTTTCCTTAAGACTGCAGTTATCTTGGTGCCTTATGTTGGACAAGGGAACCAAGAGGATGAGTAAGTAAGTGAGTGAGGTGTTATTTAATTTGATCATTGTCATGGTAAATTGTTGACTTTTAAAGTTAACTACAGCGACTACAATTTCTATATCCTAAAGTCATTAATTAAACAACAACAACAACAACAAAAAGTAGAGTAGGCAGTCTGAATTTGAAAGATTTCGGCATGGTGCAAATGTTTGATGTCTGATAAGATAACCAATGATATTGGGTTCGTTTCAACATTCTATAATGGTCTACGTTTGCTTTGATTTGAGAACACATATCCCGTTACAACAATGAGACCATAACAATTTGGATTGTCATGATCTTGTAAATATGCACAAGTCGCTATTGCTGAAATGCGTTTAGGTAAAATAATGACAACATCCGCCAGTCGGATAGAATTTACCAACTCGCAAATCTGTGTATAACCTTAAACGTTTTAAATCTGATTAATACAATTTAGTCAGAACAAATAATTTAAAATGGCTGTCTACAAACAATAACAAAAAGCTAAATGACGATATTTCAATTCGTTCTATAGATTAAATGATTGCCTTTGTAAGTATTGAAGTGATAGATTAGGGAGCAGGCACTGGTGTAAAGTAAAGATTTGAACACATGTGCATGAAACAGTGCAAGACAAAGCAAGAACGAAAAGTACCAAAAATATGATAAAATAAAGAATTAAAAAAAAAAAAACAATCCCAAAAATAAAGTCTACTTCCGGAGATTGAACTTTAGGGTATGTTTTTTTATCTATTGTATTTTTTTCTTGGTTTGTCTGGTACCGTTTTATACACACTTTTTTAGGTCTTTATCATTTGAAAGCCACAGTCATATAAGATTACCTCCCAAATTATGGCTTTAATTGCATTTTATGTTTTAGATTTATTGTTTGATACGCAAAATAAAAGAAATGTCAATGAGGGGGCAGTGTGGCTTTGCTTCGTACCCAAAAGATACCGGGTTCCGACTACCCGCCTCGTTTTGTGGCCTTGAGCAAGTCATCTCGCCCTAGCTCACATTAAGGCGCTGCTCTGCAGCTGACGCCTGGGTTATTCCATCCAGCCTTCCCTTTGGGGCTGAATTAAGGGAATTTTATTTTAATGTATTTATATATTTATTCCAGCCTGGTTGTAGCAACGTTGTTTGATGGACGGAAAGAAGTAAAAAGTATATTGAGATTAACTTGTTAACTGGCATATTTTGGAAGCAAATACATGTATTTAAAACTTTGGCCAGAAAACTCGTCCTTCAAATATCGATCGATTTAAATCACCCTCATCTTGGAAAAAACCCTCCAACATGGGACTTCCGTGAAGTCCCAGGTTTGAGAGTTTTTGCCAAGATGAGAGTCTTTTAAATCAATCGGTATTTGAAGGATGAGTTTTCTGGCCAAATTATTAAATACATGTCTTTCCTGAGTACGGCAATTTAACTGGTTAATATGATTTCCTCTATGAAGCAAAACGCCATAGTTGAATAACAAAACAAAACCCTAACCGGTCCTGTACAAGAAGCGAATTGCGAATAAATAATACCAAAAAGGCTTGGAGTTCAATGTCAATAAATTATAAATAAACTGCATTTTATACGGATATTGAAATAATGCATATACCGTTATCTTACTGTAAGAGAGGAGGGGGACTGATGAGATTCGCTGATCGATCTATTTGTATAATATAACAAATGGAAATATATTTAAACTGGAGCAACTAGGAGAATTTGTACAGAGCAATATCCACTTTTACATAGTGCAATATCCACTAAACGTGTTCATAGCGCTTTACAAGGAAGTCCCTAGCTAACGCAACGCTTAAAATAATATATTATAGGAAGAGACATGACGCCGTTAGACGATATTACAATTTTTGTCTGGATAGAGAGCAACGCTTTTCACTGGCAGGTACTACACCTAAGTACTCGGGAGAGAATGTGGATAAAAAGGTCTTTTTCCAAGGATTCAACTATATATATATATATATATATATATATATATTATATATATATATATATATTATGATATATAATAAACTAATGATATATATCCATGATTGTTTTGAGAGAGGTAACTCAATCTTTTGAAATGGAAATGCGTTGATAAGGCTGTTGAGAAGAGAAAAAAGTGCACTTAAATATTACATGATATGACAAATTATAATATGGCATTCTTATGAATTCTCCTCAACTAATTAATTCCTGTCCCTTCTAATTGTAAACGTCTGTCTCGAATGGGTGTTATGTCGGGATGTTTGTTGTTAAGAGTTTCTCGGCGCTTGCAACACATAATTTAGGTCATATCAGCGCCAGGAAAAAGGTAGAAAAATGGGATAGTAAAAAAGTTCTAGAATTACAATTGAAGCACCAACCAGTAAGTAAGACAAAGGGAAAAATGAATCAAACAGGAAACATATGTAGATTCAAAGAGCACATAATCAAAGTAACTAGTTTGAGATGACCTAAAAGTCTCATCCAGACAAAAGCACAGTCCCCACTAAGAGGAACACTCAAATGTTTACAAATCATTATATACATATATATTTTATGGTAAGGCGAAATTAATAAAATGCATAACAGAGAGATGATTTACAAGACAAACAAGATCATCTTTAACTGTACATTCTGACTGTTTCCTCCCATGCTATGGTATCTGGCCAGAGCCAGAACAAAACTAAGTAATCTCATTCCATGACAAAGACAGAGAGCATGTTGGCAAACAGATAAAGGGGATGGAAGACACAGTAAGTGCCTCCCTGCCCACTGTGGGAGGTCAGGAACCCCACCGAGTGGGCGGGTGTGAAGTTTCAGGAAAAATTCAGAAAATAGTGCTAAGGAGAGGGTTGATTTCATGGTCAGTAATATATTTTTAAAAATTAGATGATTAATAATTTAAGGTGAAATTCATAAAGGAGTCTTTTTTAGCAAGCGGAACTAGTTCAGGTATGAAAAAGTAAAACATCGTCAAATTGTATATCTTTAATGCACACGGGCTTGTATATGAATATAAAGTATATAATAATTATATTTGGAATTTGAAAATGGAATGTGTTTGAAAAAAAATTGAGTAGACCATTTATCTATAGAATGTTAGCAGAACAAAACATTGTTCCATGTGATAATAGTATTTTATGGGGATTCAAAAGAAATAATATCAAACAAATTTATGATATGTAGGTATTCTAAATTACACTAATATTAAAATCATTCAAATAACAGGAAATTAAAGAAATTCGAACAATGTTTGGATCTTTTGTTTGTTTGTTTGTTGTTTTGGGTCTCTTCCAACACAATTGAGGTTATATGAGAGACCGCTGAAACAAAAAAAACAAGCAATCTAACAAAAATAGTACAAATGTAAATCAAAATCATAACCTAAATATATCATAAGCTAAATTATAAATAACCAAGAACAAACAGGCAGAAGATTTACAGAAAAAAAATATCCCCCGTAAAAAATACAATCACAAACCAAAGAAGCAGGATAGGCTTGTAAAGAAAAGAAGAAACGACATCACTATCGGATCGTACACCCATGCGAAACATCATAGGTATACGATTCAAGGGTGATGCTCCCATCCAACCACCGCGGTTTGGATCTTTTAAAAGTTTGTAAATTGTAAGGTGATAGTATTAAAATAAAAAAAAAATT
>NW_027623962.1:0-8999 GCF_034508935.2 Berghia stephanieae | reverse complement strand
CGTGTGGTTTTGTTTTTGATTGGATATAAAAAATGTTTTTATAAAATAATTTGTATGTGTCTGTATTGTTTTGGAAATCCCGGACCCCTTTGATTTTTGGGGGTTTTTTTTTTCAATGTTAAAAAAACAGGGGGGTTTGATCTTTAGTTTTTCCCCATTGTTTTTAAACGTTACATTTAAATGACGAAATCAGTCGGATGGTGAAAAAGGTTTAAAATGGATATTCCCAAATTTTTTAATTAGGTTAGAAGGTAAAAATTTTGATCAAAAAAAAAATTTTTGTTTCTAAATTTAAATAAACCCTTTTTTAAATTTGGGAAAATATAAAGCTTAATTTCATTTTAAAAATTTTTTTTTTAAAAGTAGTCAAGTTGAAAATTAAAATTTGTTAAAAATTTTTTTTTTTTAAACTGGTCTCTTAAAATTTTATTTTGACCATGAAAAATCCCCCCGATTTACTCCAAATAAGATTTTAAAATGCTTGGGGAGCAATTTTTCGAAAATGGAAAAAAAAAAAAAAAAAAAAAGTACATAAAAATGATCACCTCCCGACTGTTTCGTTACATTGAAAATTATTGAGTTCCCTTTGCTTTGATTTTTATCCTTTTAAAAAAAAAAAAATTAAAGAAGAAAAAAAGGGTTTTTAGAAAAAAAAGAGGACACGTTGTGAAGTGTAGCTTATCTAAATCCCATGGTGTATGAACCTGTTCGTAAAAAAAATTTGGCAAAATGAATATTATGTGACAGTTTTCGAAAAAAAAAATATAATGCGGAATGGAAAAGCACGTTTCAGTTTAAACCCATTTCAGTAACCCAAGGAAACCGTTTTAACAGTAAATACAAATGTGAAATATATTATTAACTCTTTCATTTACGAGCGATTTCCATTTCTGTCAACAAAATGGCTGACATAATTTAAGCGATGGGAATGACGCTAAGACCCCTTTAAAGACATTCAAATTGGGTTTTTAAAATTCTTGTCACGAAAACAAATTTTTTTTTTATTGGGGTTTTTTTTCCTTTTTGTAAAATTTTTTGTGGCTAAATTTTTGTAAAAAGAGGTTTTTTAAAATGGATTTTGTGTTCATCTTTTCTTATTAATTTTTTAAAATTTTAATGAGATAATGTATACAGTCGTTTTTTTTGTTTGTTTTTTTGTTTTTTGGTTTTTTTTTTTTTTATTTGTTTTTGGGTTTGTTTTTTTTTTTCCCGAAGTAAAGTTGTAGATTGTTTTATGAAAAATTTTGTATTTTTGCCCTTCGCAAAAACGGTATTAAGTCGGGGTTTGGTTTTGATGTTGAAAAATTGCATTTTGCCAGAAAATCAGACTTGTGTTGGTTTGGATTGTTATTGGGAGAATGGGGTACCCTATTTTGGGTGGAGCTGATGCCCCAAAATTTAATTTTTGACCAGTTTAACCTTTAATTCGGCCTTTCACTTTTGGGTTTGTTTTTTGAAATTTTAATCCGTTTTGAGCGATGGGGTCACCATTTTTTGATTAAAAAAGAAAAATATTGTATAGTTTTTGATGATTATATTAAGTACTTTTTAGGCTATTCTGGCCCTTTGATCTAAACCCCTTTAATAGGTGTTTCCCTATTTTTTAAAATTCAGTTTTGGTGCTTTATTCTTTTGTAAAAAATGTTTAAACCTTAATGTTGTTCAGAGCCAAATTTTTAAATATAAAGATGTGGTTTTTATTTTATTTTTTGGTTTTCCTTTTTTTTTTTTTTTTTTTAAACAAAAAAAAAATTGTGTTGTGATATTTTCTTTGACATTTCCAAAAAGTATTGGTTTTGTGGAGGTTATAAAAAACCCAAAACAAAATTTGTGTGAAAAATTTTATTTGTATTCTTCTTACAGCACGGGACAGCTGTATTGAATTTTACTCTGTTTGAACTGATGCATCGGACGGAATTTAGACGATTTTAACAAAATTATTGATAAAATTTTAATGAAAAAGGGTTTGGATAGCGCCCTGCTCTGTTTTCAATCATTCATTAGTCAATAAATTATTTTATTATTTTATTATTTTTTATTTTTATTAAAAAATTTTATTATTTTTTTTATTATTATTATATTATTATTATTATTTTTAATTTTTATATATTATTTTTTATTTTTATTTTATTATTATTATTATTTTTATTATTTTTATTATTATTATTATTTTTATTATTTTTATTTTATTATTATTATTATTATCTGATTTTTTTTTTATGTGATTTCATTTTTTATTTTATTTTATTTTTTATTATTATTATTTTTATTATTAATTTTATTATTATTATTATTTTTTATTTTATTATTTTTTTTATTTTTTATTATTATTTAGTCAACTGCACTTACCAGTGGAATTATTTAATATTTTTTTTTTTTTCATTGACCCTTTTACTTTTTCTTTACCCTCCCTATCCCCTTTGGTTTTCGGGATTTTTTGTTTATACTTTTTTTGAAAAAATTTTTTTTTTTACTTTCCCTTTCCCCGATGATTATATATACACAATTTTTATAAATACATATTTTATATTTAATTATACTTTTTTTTTGTTTATTTTGATTTAAAAAATTTAACAGGTGATGGTAAAAATTTCGTCTTGTGATGTTTTTTTTTTTTTTTTTTCTCAATTGAATTGAGTAAAAATAATTAAATGGGTGGGGTACTGCCTCCATAGTGGGCGGGAGGCCTTATTGTGTTTTTAACCCCTTATATTTGTTTTCAACTTGTTTCTGTCTTTGTTTGGAATGAGAATTGGTTTTGCCCTGGACTGGCCGGTACCCTGGCTGAGGGGGAAAAACGTGAATGTATATTTATAGTTTGGGAGATGATTTTTTTTCCCTTGTAAATATCTCTTTTTATCCACGTATTTGTTTTGTTTACTATTATTTTTGTTTGAAAAATTTTTAGTGTATTCCTTTGCAGGGACCTGGCTTGTCCCTGGATAAAACTTTAGGGATTTAAAACAAAGTCTTTGATAGTGTCTTTTGGGAATTTATACGTTTTTTTTTAAAATCAATGCCCTTTGTCTTTTTTTTGGGTTTTTTAATTGTAATTTAAATTTTTTACTACCCCGTTTTTTCTTTTTACGGGGCGTGATATGCCTTAATGTGTTGAAAGTCCAAAAAACCTTTTTAAAAAAACAAAAAAAAAAAAAAAAAGATAATTTATTAAATGTAAGGCAGGCAGTTTTTGGGGGGGAAAAATGCGTTGAAGGGTTTTTTTGTGGCATCCAGATCCCGAATGCATTATGGGATTGTTGAAACATTGTGTGCAATTGAAACTTTGTGTAGACATTAAAAATTGTTAGCAATTGAAAATTGGGGGCGCATTGAAAATTTGTGCACTTGGGAAAAAAATTGTGTGGCGTTGAAAAATTGTGTGAATTAAAAAATTGTGTGAAAATTGAAACTTTGTGTGGGCATTAAAAACATTGTGTAGCAATTGAAAAATTGGTAGAATTGAAACATTGGTAGCACATTAAAACTTGTTGGCGATTGAAACATTGTGTACCCAAATTGAAAAATTGGTGGCGCATTGAAAATTGTGTGGTGATTGAAACATTTTAGCACATTAAACAGTGTGCACATTAAAACATTGTGTAGCACATTGAAACAGGGGCCTTTTGAACTTGTGTGCCATTAAAACATTGTTTGGCAAAAATTGGAAAAAACATTGTGTGGCGTTTGAAACATTGTGTAGCACATTGAAAATTTGTGTGGCGATTGAAAATTGTTTTGGCCATTGAAACATTGTGTGCGAAAATTTGGGGAAAAAAATTGTGTGACATTAAAACATTGTGTAGAATTGAAACATTTTGTTAGCACATTGAAACATTGTGTGGGCAAACATTTGGGCAAAAATTTGTGTGCACATTAAACATGTGTGCCATTGAAACATTGGTAGCACATTGAAAATTGTGTAGCACATTAAAACATTGTGTTTGTTTGGGGCGCATTGAAACATTGTTGGGCATTGGATGGGGAAATCCCCGTAAAAATTGTCCTGAGGTTTGTGGTTGTATTGATAGTGACCTCAAGTTAAATTTTTCAGTTTTAAAGTCTTTTTTGATTTAACCCTTTTTGAGCGATTGGCCCATACAACTGTTCGAGGTGACCGTTTTTAATATAATTTTTTTTAAATTTAAAAATCCTTGTCCTTTTTCATGGGGGACAATCGAGGGTATAGCGTGTTTTTCCATAACACTGCATATTTATTTTTTTATTAAAAAATAATTTAAAATTCAAAATGGTTAATTATTTTAGTTTTTTTTTGTTGGTTAGACAAATGTAAAGGGAGGTAATCAAAATTTATATACAATAAAATTGGGCTTTATTTCAGAAATTTTTCCCTTTACCCGTATCTGGGGAATTTTTTAAAAAAAAATTTAAAATTTAAATTTTTTAAAAAGTTTTTTTTTTGTTTTTATGTTTAGAGACAGAAATGCGAATTGATTATTTGTCACGTGATTCAATCTTCAATAATGGTTTTTAAAAGAAGAAAATTATTTTCGTCCTTTAATTTGTGTGTTATCAATAATTTTAGTCATGTTGATGTGGTTTATAAATAAATGAACATTTAATTTTAATTAATTAAAAATTAAACAAAAAAAAAATGAATAGTAAATAATGAAAGAAAGAAGAAATAAATAACTATAGAAAAATTAAAAGTGGAAAAAAAGTATTTTTGTCCCTGATTTTTAAAAAAAAATGGGGGACAAAAATCTTTCCCGTTGTGTTATCCCCCTGTTCTTTACGTGATTTATTTACGTCCCCTGTTACTTTTACAAAAACGACCTATTGGGGGCCATGTTGGTTTTTCTGTGTTTTTTTTTATTACTACCTATACCCAGATTTTTTTTTTCCCTTTAAATTTTTCTCAAATTTTTAAAAAAAAAGGTTGTTGCGACTCATTCGCATTCTTTAAAACAAGCCTATACTTTATCACAATTTTATATTGGTGTTTTTTGGATTAATAAAAATAATTTTTACGATTTTCGTACATTAGAAAATTGTGTTTTGAATTTGTTTTTCTTGCTGTTTTTATTGTTTTTTTTTACGCTTTTTTTTATTTTAAAAAATTTGCAATGTATTAGCGGTTTTTAAAAAAAAGTTTTTTTTTTTTGTTTTTTTTTGTTTTGTTTTTTTTAATCCCCGATACGTAACCCCCCCCAATATCATTTGTTACAAGACTTCTTTTTTTTAGTAAATCATCTTCTTTTATTTCCCCCTTTAAAATATATTTTTATTTTTAAAATTTTTTATTTTTTTTTATAAACACTTGAGTGTGCCGTTCCCAAAGGGTTAGTCTTTTTGGGTTTTGGGTCTGGATGGGTGGGGTTTAAGGCCCTTGACCTTGGGTTGGGTGGGGATGACTCCATAGAGGGGGGGGAGGGAGGTAACACTGTGTCTTTATCCCTTATCTGTTTTCCCAAATGTTTCTGTCTGTTTTGGAATGAGATTTAGTTTTTTTCCTGGTAGGTGGGTCTGGTGGGAGGGGGAAAAAAGTCAAAGGGATGTTATTGTTTTGGGAGTGATTTTTTTTCCTGTATTCTTCTTGTTATGTATTAGTATTTTGTTATTTTTTTAATGTTTAAACAAGATTGAGGTGTTTCCCCTTTTTTGGATTTTGTTCTTGTGTCGGGAGACATGGGAATCAAAATAAGTTATTTGGTGATATGTTTGGAATCTACTTGATCCCTTTTGTTCCATTTTTTGTCTTATTTCTTTGGAGCTAATTTTAAAATTTGAACTTTTTTATCCCCTTTTCTTCCTTTTTACGGCGCGATTAACCTTAATGTGTTGAAACGCCCTTAAACCCTTAAAAAAAAAAACAAAAAATGTTTTGGGCCTTGTTACATTGCTTTTGGAAACGATTATGTTTTTGTTTGAATTTTGTTTCCCCCTTGATTTGTATTTATTGACCTTTTAACTGCAGATCTATAATTTATAATTTTTTGACTTTTGTAATTAATTTATATGTTTCATATGTTTGATGGGTGCGGTTCTATCCCATAGTGGGGCAGGGAAAATATTGCTTGTTTCTATCCCTTTCTGTTTTCCAATTTCTTTTGTCTTTTTCTTGGAATGAGAATTATGGGTTTTTCCTGCCCCGGCCGGAATCCGGGTGGGAGGGAAAAAGTTGAATGTTTTTTGTTTAGTTTTGGGGGAGATGATATTTTTTTTTCTTGTAATATTTCTGTTATGCAATATGATTTGTAAGATTTTTAAGGTATTCCCTTGGGGTCTTTTGGGTTTTTGGGGCTGGGGTAAAGCATTTAGGGGGATCTCAAACAAGTAAATTGGAGTGTGTGTTGGAATTAATTGTTTATTTGAAAACCTTTTTTGTTTATTTTTGTTAATCTTTTAAAATTTGAATTAGAATGTTTTACTTATATTTTTTTCCTTTTTGCTGGCGCTTTTGACAAATTTGTTGCAAGTACCCAAAACCCTTAAAAACAAAAAATAAGCCCCTTTAAAAAAAAAAATTCCTCTATTGTTATTTTGAATATGGAATAGGAGTTTTTTTTGGGTTTTTTTATTTTTAAAATTGAATGCGCTGCCGAGGTTTTTTTTTTTTTTTTTTTATAGGGTTGGGATTTATACGGGTTTATTTTTTTTCATTTATGTTATTAAAATATTTTAGTTTTTTACCGGTTTAAAATTGACATCATACCCTTTGGGCTCTGTCACATTCTCCTCTAAAAACAAAGGATGATGGATAGGGCTGTTATTTATCACAGAAAAAAGTGTTTTGGCTAGAAGACACCGGGTGTTAATTTTTTTTTTAAATTTTTTTGATTTTAGTTAACGCCCTCTTACCAACCCCTATTTAGGGAAAAGAGATTAGGGAAGAGTAGCGTCCCTTGATTGGAAATCCATAGTCTGTGCGTCCCCGGGGGAAAAGTTTTAGAGGAGAAGTCATGTTGGTTGTGCGCATGCGTCAGCGAGGAGGGGAGACGCCGCGCCAAAACATAGTTCTCTTTAATAACTTTTCCGCGATGAGGGCCAGCTATAGGTCGTCCATTTAAAGGGGCGTACCCTTCCCCTTTTCTCATTCCCTATAGAAAAATCGTGAAATTTGTTAAGATGCAGCCAACATTTTTGTTTTTAATTTATGTACATCATAATTTTTGAAAAAAAAAATGGTTGCTATAGTGATGTATATTAACGTGTTTTAAAAGCTCGTTAGCAAAAAAAAAAAAATAAAAAAATTTTTTTAGTAAAAATTAGCTTTTGTTTTTGTTTGAGTGAAAAAAATTAATTTTGTTAGGTTTGGGGGTGCGTTTTGGGGGGGGAAAACCGGAAAATTTGGCCGGGAAGGAGAGGGTTATTTGGAAAAAATTATTAAAAAATTTTTTAGGAAAAAAAATTGTGACCAGTTTTATTTTTTGCGGATGGGGGGGGGGGGGGGGGGGGTGGTTTAAGAGTTTATTTTATGTATTAATTTTATCAACACTGTATTTTTACGCGATTCAATTTATTTTTATTTTATTTGATTTCCTTTTTGTTGGGTTTTTTTTTTTTTATTTTTGGGCATCGGTGAAGATTCAAAATAAATTTACTTTCCTTTTATATCCTACACGTTTATTTCATATTAAAAAAATTTAAAATTTATTTTTTCATTGATATACCATTAAAAAAATAGTCTTGTGGTTGGGTTTTACACATGTGCATGCCCATGCCTAGGGTTTTAAAATAAATTCCCCCAAACCCGGTCTCGAGGTTGCCATTTTTTTCCCAATTATATTTTTAAAAATTTAACTAATTAATTTTTCCAAAAAAAAAAAAACTATTTTACAATACACATTTTTCCATTATTTCACGGGGACAACAATTAATTTTAAGGGTTTTTATATTACCATTCACTTTTCTTTACACATTTAAAACCATTTTTGTTTCCACCCAAAAATTTCAATTTTGCTTTCTCAGTCTTTGAAAATTTGCTTTCCCCCTTTAAATTTTAATTGAATTTTAATTTTATTATTATTATTATTATTATTATTTTTATTTTTTTTATTTTTATTATATTTTTATTATTAAAATTTTTTTTTTAAATCATTGTTATTATTATTTAATTATCATTTTTATTTTTTTTATTGTTATTATTATTATTATATCATCATCATCATCATTATTTTTATTATTTTATATTTTATTATTTTTATTTTATTATTTTTTATTTTTTTATTATATATTATTATTTTTATTATTATTATTATTATTTTATTTTTATTATTTTAAATATCATTTTATTTTTTATTTTTTTTTATTATTATTTTTTCAAACCCATCATATTTTTTTATTATTATTTTTTATTATCTTTATTATTATTATTTTTTTATTATTTATTTTATTATTTTCATTATTATTATATTAAAAATTTATTATTTTTAAATGTAAAATGTTAAAATTTTCCTTCCACTTCATGATGAAATTTTTTGAAAAAAAAAAAAATTGACTTTTGGGGATGTTTGGAATTTGACTTTAAATTTTTGTCAAAAAGATTTTTCCCTTGTCATGTTTTTTATTTTATTTTTTCAAAAACCTTTTGAAAAAAATTTAAAGAATGTTTGTGATCCCCCAGACCGTTTTTGTTTTTTTTTTATAATATGATCAACGCTGCAATTTGGAGTAGGGGTTTCGAAAAAATAATAAAAGCCTGACATAGAATCTATAGAAGTTCAAAGTGACGTCACTCATGCCCTTTGTTATTGTTTCTTTTTTTGCCATCTGATTTTGAGTAATTTCACTAAACTGTTTTATCAGACTTAACGTTCATGATTACACGTTTTTGGTGTTGGCCCTTTTATACTTCCGGATGCAAAGTTATGAGTTTTGGCCAAGGCATACTACGTATTTATACGATTTTAGTTTGACGCATTTTTTAGGGGTTTTCTCGCGTTGGGTTGGCGTTAGTAGAACTAAAGGATACGAGTGATTCCCTTGGTTTAAATTTTTGAATACAACTCTGATTTTGTTTTTTTTGTGGTCAAAAAAAC
>NW_027623961.1:0-9007 GCF_034508935.2 Berghia stephanieae | reverse complement strand
CTCTGTGCATTTAATTTCATTCTTTCTTTATCCCCTCATCCTTAATCAGAATAATAATAATTAATAATGAAAAAAAATGCAGCAACGACAGCTTAGAACGGCATAAAGTGCTTAAGAATATTTTTTTTGCATTAAACTTTATTCAAACGATTTTCAACACTTTTGCTTCACAGTTTATGCTTTTTAACAAATGCAATTAAGCAACTTACCAGCAACAACATATTGGTTTGTTATCATTTGAGGGTTTTATCAGTAAAACTGTTTCTATCCTTTTATGTTGCACTGTACACATAGCAAACTTCATGCTTTTATTTGGTGACCAAAGACTTATGTGATACAGTGGATGAATGTTTGTGATGGCTTTTGGAACTGAAATAAACCTGCAATATGATTTGTAGACTTCTATCGTTATGTATCATTTTTCGGTCAAATGTAAATGTAATTTTACACGAGCTTGATGTATCATAAAACCCACAATGAGCTCAACGTGCAGCTGGTAGTAGATTTATATGGACACGAACAACGTTGTTACAATTCAGTAACGTACTCCAATTAACACAAGTGAGACTGTAAATGAGACTTTTACAATGACTCTGTATTGCCACAAATATGGATTCGAACCCTGGCAACTCGGGCGTCAGACGAACTGTCTACCACGAAACCAAAGCAAGCATTGTGCAAGTTAAAGTGAATGAGATGTTGATTGAAGCCGTTCATTGTGTCCATCAGATCTGCTGTCCTATCCATCCAACTCCATTCACTCACTGGGTGGGGTTCCCGACTTCCCATAATGGGCAGGGACGTACTCGTTGCGTCTTCTATCCCCCTATGTCTGTTTTCCAACTTGTTTTCTGTCTTTGTCTCGGGATGGGATGGGATTACTTGGTTTTGTCCAGGACCTGGCTGGGAGGGAAACAGTCAAATGTATAGTTCGAGTTTTGGGAGATTATATTTTTCCCTTGTAAATCATCTGTCTGTTATGCTCTTTATTGTTTTGTTTACATATTATTTATGCTTTGTAAACATTTGAGTGTATCCCTCTTTGTTGGGACCTGTGCTTGTGTCTGAATGAGACGTTTAGGTGATCTCAAACTAAGTACTTTGATAGTGGGCTCTTGGAATCTACTGTTTCCTATTTGAAACAAATCCCCTTTGCCTTACTTTTTCTTGGGTGCTCTAATTGTAGTTCCAGAACTTTTTACTATCCCATTTTCTTCCTTTTTACTGGCGCTGATATGACCTTAATGTGTTGCAAGCGCCGTAAAACCCTTAAAAACAAAACAAAACAAACCAAGTCCATTCAGTGGTATACAACAACAACAAATAAACTCCTCTGCCTGGTCCCTTCTATCTCTGATCTTAACCTGGGTCGTCAGGTTTCTAAAGGGGTCGGGGACTGCAAAAACAATGGCGCACGGAGCAACTGGGAATATTTTTTGCCGTGTTTGAGTCCCAGGTTATTTCCCTGAGCGCCCCTTCTGAGGGATGGACCTTCCCAGGAGTTAGTAAATGCGTTGCTCGGCCACTTCACTCTACGCACACTGGGATAAGCTTCGACACTATGGCCATGAAGCTCTTAATCTTAAGGACTTACTTTATTTTAGACAATTTGGTGGTAGCTCACTTGAAAATGCACTCTTAGGTATACACATATATAAACATATACTGGGCTCCCTAAAAGGGTTTTTTAATGTGGTCTCCCTAAAAACATGTTTTTACCAAATGTCTCCTTAAAGCTACAGAAACACTTAGTAAAACATTAGGGGGACCGAGTAATTTTCTATATACCATTGTGATCATCAAGCATCAGAATTGTGTTCATAAATCATTGTAGGGAATCAAACTATACTCATTTGAACAAAGATTGAACAGTTTAATCAATTTGAACAAGACATATGCTTGGTCCTCCAATTGGTGCATTTCACAGTGGTCACCTTAATAGTGGATTGATACTTATATATATATATATATATATATATATATATATATATATATACATGAATATACATGTGTAGATATACACTATCTATACATGTAGAAGGTAAAGGGTAGATAGATAGATAGATTGATGAATTGACAGATAGATCGATTGAAAAAGAAATAGATAAATAGATGAATAGTTATAAAAATAGATGGATCAAATGATTGAAAATATCAACAGGGGAGTCCATTATATTTTAATGAGTCCGGAATATTTTAGCTCAAACTTTGACAGTTGACGAATCATGGCCATGTATCACTGTCATACAGACACAAATACACCGTCCCATTTCTATTCTACCTCCGTCCCCCTCCCCCTCAATGTTATTATTATTATTATTATTATTATTATTATTATTATTATTATTATTATTATTATTATATTATCATTATCATTATTATTATTATTATTATTATTATTATTAGTAGTAGTAGTAGTAGTAGTAGTAGTAGTAGTAGTAGTAGTAGTAGTAGTAGTAGTAGTAGTAGTAGTAGTAGTAGTGGTAGTAGTGGTAGTAGTAGTAGTAGTAGTATTAGTAGTAGTAGTAGTAGTAGTAGTAGTAGTAGTAGCAGTAGTAGTAGTAGTAGTAGTAGTAGTAGTAGTAGTAGTAGTAGTAGTAATATTAGTAGCAGTAGCAGCAGCAGCAGCAGTAGTAGTAGTAGTAGTAGTAGTAGTAGTAGTAGTAGTAGTAGTAGTATTAGTAGTAGTAGTAGTAGTAGTAGTAGTAGTAGTAGTAGTAGTAGTAGTTGTAGTAGTAGTAGTAGTGGTAGTAGTAGTAGTAGTAGTAGTAGTAGTAGTAGTAGCAGTAGTAGTAGTAGTAGTATCATCATTATTGTTGTTGTTGTGGTTGTTGTTATTGTATAAAACAATACATTTTTAAGACTCGTCTAAGTATTGTGGCTTATTGTTTTATTAGTGTTGTGTAATTTATGAGTTTTGATCATTCGTAGAAATCGTCATTCTCTTAGACTCGCTGCTTTCATGTAAGTTGTCCTCATTGTTCTGTGTTCACAACGTTGGGCACAACAAAGGGACGCAAGCATGACAAACGCATTCCACGTATATTATATTATCTGTGCTCTTTCACAACAAGTCTTCGTCTATCCCTCACCACCATACAAGATATTGTAAGTATGGACCACGAATCTAGGTCAAATGATATTTTTAGCTCACTCAATCCCCAGAGGTTTTTTTTTCTACTTTTCAGAATTGTAAAAAAAATGTATTAAAATGAGCATATAGACAGATAGTTTTATTCAACTACCATTAACATGTAAAAACTAAAAACATTAGCTTTGATTCTACGCCTGTAAATTGTCTCATAAAAATGTAATAAATAAGCATGTGATAAAAGTAACCCGGGTAAACTATGGATATAGTCGGTGTTAGGGATGAGTGAGTTAAATAAAACCTATCAAATACAAGATGTAATGTATGCATAATGTAACGTTTATCATGAATTATTCTCACAATAAAACATTAACTACTTTTCGAAAAAGAGATTTATGATAAATTTACATATTATTACATCTAATGCCCCACTTTCTTTTCTCTTTCTTTTATTTCTTACTATAAATACAATCCTCTTTATCGATTTCGTTCCCTCCTTCTCTCTCTCTCTCTCTCTCTCTCTCTCTCTCTCTCTCTCTCTCTCTCTCTCTATCTATCCCTGTTACCTCAATCGTCTCTATCCATCTGTCATTCTCATCCTTCTATCTCTCTCTCTCTCTCTCTCTCTCTCTCTCTTTCTTTCTCTCTCTCTCTCTCTGACTCGTTATCTTTATCTCTTTCTCCCTGTGTGTGTTTGTGTGTGTGTTTATTTTTTTTTCCTGTCTCTATATATCTCTCAGTCAAACTATCTACCTCTCTCTGCCTCCATTCGTCCATATATAGCCATTTACAAAGGAAACTAGACAGTTTGAATTTGCAATTATCTCACATACGAGCAAACTTATTGGTACGTGGTGTATATCTTTAAAAAGTAGGCCATTGTTCTTTCTGTTGTTATAGCGCATGCCTTTATTGACACAAGCGAGGAGCAGATAGGGACCGCCAAACAGGTCGGTACAAAAATTACATGTTGAAAATGCGCAACAAAAATATTTCAGATATTTATTTCATATAGAGGTCTAAGCGTTGCTACGCAGCATTTGTCGCAACAAAATGTTTGAAATGCCCCAAACCATTGATTCGACCAAAGATGACCACAGATGACCACTTTGAACAAACTTACTCGACTGAGATGGGCACGTGAACTCCAGGGCCCAATTTTATGGAAGCGGACTAGGTCAAGTTATTGACTAGTCTAGTAAATGACTTGCTAGTCTTACGCCTAAGCGAAGTAAATGACCAAAAAAATCGAATTTTATGAACGTTTTCTAGCTAGGTTCTTGACTAGAAGTGGGTGTTGTAAGGACGGTGACAAATTCGGCTATTTTGTGCTGGTAACATAAAGCTCTCTCCAGTAAACGATGGCAGGTAAAATGTCAGTACTTTCAACGCAAAAGATTTTCAAAGATGTAGTTAGCAAAACATCCGGTATAGATAATATTTCGTTCCGTTTCAGATGTGAACTTACTTTTGCCATGATTAATCAAATCACGTGATATTGACTGTCGACTGATAGACTACAATGATGTCTATGGTCAACTGTCTATTCTATATTTAGGCCATTGAAAGTTTCATTGAAACGCAAACAAATTGAACCAAACAAACAAACAAACAAACAAGCAAACAAAAACAGAAAATGTGTTCTGATGATAAATCACATTATTTCAACCACAACCACAACCGCATCGCAATGCCAGAAGAGTAACTTTTGTCTCCACTATACTTACTAATCGTTCTTTGTTTGTTTTTGTTTTTTTGTTTTGTTTTTTTTTTTTTTTTGTTTTTTTTTTTTTTGGGGGGGGGGGGGTTATTGTTCTTTGTAGCGAATCCTTCGACTTCGAGTCTCCGTTCACTCGCAAACCGCGAGCCCGATTAACAGGGTTTTTATTTAGTTTGTAACTCACAAAAATGTGCACCTTCGACGGTCTGCAGTTATCTTACAGTTTTTTTTTTTTAATCCAGTACTAACAGCAACAGGACACTTTTTGCCACTATCATTCGTAACCGTCGTATATTCCTTCGGAATCGAATTGCTCTCAATATAAAGATAGTGGCTATGATATTTCCTTGTTACTAGATAGTCTCAGACTGAGCTTGAGTCCGGCCAAAGCACATGACTAAAACTTGGCCAAACTTAGTCCGAATATGCCGTGATTTTAGTCCGGGACTTGCTTGGTCAGCTCACATAAAATCCGATTTTTTCAAAGTCCGTGACTGAAGTCAGAGACTACGCGCAAGTCCGCTTTCATGAAAACGAACCAAGGACTTGGATCAGCATATAGATAGTTCGAAGTTGACGTCACCCAGGTCTTTGTTATTGTTTTTTTTTGCCATCCGCGTTTATGAGTAATTCTCACTAAACTGTATTAACCAGACTATAAACGATCATGGTTGCACACACAGTTTTGTGTGTTGGCCAGTTATATTTCCGGATGACAATGTTGTGAACTTCTTGGTCAAGTGCATACTATCTATAATATGAGACGGCATTTTGTTCAAAGACGAATTGCTATTTTGAAGTAAATTCCATAGACTAACGAGCTTAGTGCTATCGACGTTGAGGTGAACGTTTCAATGATCAAAGCATCATTGAAGTAAAATAAAATCGAGCATGTGGATCTGTTATGGTGTGGGGAGTGATAATTGGTGGTAGAAAAAATGAGCTAACACGTATGAACCAATGACTCACCTCAAACCTATGCATCAGTGATATTCTTGAACCAATGGTCGTGTCCCGTTTATTTTATGCGCCCAGAGCCTCCAACCAGGGGGATAGGTTGCGCAATATAAATGTGCATTATCATTATTATTACTATTATTATTATTATTATTATTAGTAGTAGTAGTAGTAGTAGTAGTAGTAGTAGTAGTAGTAGTAGTAGTAGTAGTATTAGTATAGTAGTAGTAGTAGTAGTAGTAGTAGTAGTAGTAGTAGTAGTAGTAGTAGTAGTAGTAGTAGTAGTAGTATTAGTATTATTATTATTTTATTATTATTATTATTATTATTATTATTATTATTATTATTATTATTATTATAATTATTATTATTCGTAACCAGAATGATCAAATGATGACATTCCAGTTTGATAACTCCTCGGCACATAGACTGAACACATATCTGCTTTCCGAAACGATTCAAATGTAAGGGTGATGAAATAAGTGCCCAGCTGTGAAAGCTGACATGAATCCCATTGAACATAACATGTGGGATTTTATAAAAGGAAAGCTAATTTTAAAATAATAATAATAATAATAATAATAATAATAATAATATAATAATAATAATAATAATAACAATAATAATAATAATAATAATAATAATAATAATAATAATAATAATAATAATAATAATAATAATAATAATAATAATAATAACAAAAAACACAGGCAAGCTGTATAAAATTCGATGAATTATTCGAAAGACTGAGTACAATTTGGTGATATACCAGCAGAAACAGTCAATCGGATAACATCACCAAATGAGGCAAAGAGTTTTGGCATTGATCAATTCTAACAGTGGACATGCGAAATGCCGAAGTGCGTCATGTCATGTGTGCTAATTTCAATTTTGTGCTCGATTTCGCAAAATCGATTTTCAAATAATTGCATTTAAATATCTGCAATTTGTCAACAGTTTTACACAAATTCAATAATCATACACCAAAGGAAAGCTAGTTTTGTCTAGTTTCCAAATATGTATATGACATTGTATTTGTTCCAACCAGTCTTGAACTATTAGCGGAATAAAACTGTCTAATTTCTTTTATAAAAGACTCGATACACACCACTCTCTCTCTCTCTCTCTCCTCTCTCTCTCTCTCTCTTCTCTCTCTCTCTCTTTTTTCTTCTCTCTCTCTCTCTGTCACTCGCATCTCTCTATCTTTATAATATATATCCTTTCTTTAAAAAAT
Organism: Berghia stephanieae; assembly: GCF_034508935.2. NCBI lineage: Eukaryota > Metazoa > Mollusca > Gastropoda > Nudibranchia > Aeolidiidae > Berghia > Berghia stephanieae. The sequence continues at coordinate 2,005 of NW_027623961.1, read as the reverse complement.
ATAGCCTTGTGGAGAACATTGTCCTTATTTGAGTCAATAAAAAAATTGATACGGCGCACACCTCTACTGAAAGATTTGAAAAATAGAAATGTATTTTTTACAGATAGATAAACAGATAACTTGATTTCCTTTTATAATTTAAAGTCAGTTTGAAAGTTCGTTAAGTCAAACAGATATCATAAAAAAATTACCGAAGACACTAACATCTCATGGCCACACCCTCAACTCTATCTTTCCAGTAGAGTCCTTACTTCCGTTGTGTTGATTTAGCGGTGATCAGTGTTGCTATGTAGTTGTGTGTTCTCATTGCGTGTATGTTTATGTGTGTGCGCGTGTGTGTATGTGTGTGTGTGTTTTGGAATGTGGTTGTGTGGAAGAAAAAAAAGGGGGGGGTGGGGGGGGGGGGGGGGGGGGCGGGTGTGTGTGTGTTTGCTACGAACTGTCAGATTGGCATTTTTTCAGCAAATCGTGGCATTCATAGTGATATAATTCACTTGATCACATGACGGTATTCGGATTTACCGAAATTTTAAACAAGTTTCACCGATTAACAACATCAACTAATATTACTGCTGATATTACTGTCGTTTTTTATGCCATCGATGTGATAATTATTGCCCTGGGAAATATTTAGTTAAACGTTTCGGCAAACTGTCAATTGGATCTGTCTAGCTTCTAGCTCGAACAAACCAAATGTAGACAGATTCGAGGACTTGATATTTTTCGCGTCCGCTTCAGATTTTCATTTGACCTCACATAAGTAAATGGGAGACATTCCGAAAGCTCCTACATCCCCAGTATTCATTCAATTTGTATTTTCACCGTTGACCTTTTTGTCAGGCGTTTATTTACTCAATTTGTCATCATATAAAATTTATATAATTATATATATATATATATTATATATATATATATATATATATATATATATATATACATGTATATATATACAAATATATATATATATATATATATTATCTGTGTGTGTGTGTGTGTGTGTGTGTGTATTTTCGCTGTCCTTCCATTTGTGTCTTTATCCGTCTTCATATATCTTTGTTCTTTGTATCTCTGTATCTCTCATTGTCTCTAACTGTATCCCCTATCCTCTTTCTCTTTATTTCTCTCTCTTCCCTCTCTCTCTCTCTCTCTCTCTCTCTTTCTCTCTCTCTCTCTCTCACTCTATCTCTTTTTGTCTCTCTTTCTCTCTCTCTCACTCTCTCTCTTTCTACCTCTCACTCTCTCTCTGTTTGTCTCTCTTTTTCTCTGTCTCTGTCTTCTGTATAGATATAAATATCAGTAAAACAAAAATCGTAGTATTTAAAAAGGGAGGGAAAACGGGGCAACAAGACAAATGGTCATATCAGGGTAAAAGTATTGAAGTAATCTCGTCATTCAAGTATCTAGGCTGTCATTTTAGCGCATCGGGATCTCTTACAAAATGTACACAAGAAGTAACAAACTCAGCCAGAAGAGCACTATTTTCACTTAGAAAGTATTTTAACACTAACACAGAAATTTTAACCAAAGATGCGAATGAAACTGTTCAATAGTTCTATCTTACCAATACTGAATTATGGGCAGAAATATGGGGTTTAAGAAGAGCTGATCCAATTGAAAGATTTCACCTCGGTTTTCTTAAATCCATTCTATGTGTTAAGCACAGCACACCAAACTGTTTTGTTTATGGGGAATTGGGGTGTATCCTTTGCATATTGAAAGAAAAATGAAAGTTATTAAGTATTGGTTGAAACTTATTCGCCCAGGAAGTAATGATTGCTCCATTCACTCATGCAGTATACAAAGAACTTGTGCAATTGAATATTAATGAACCAAACTTAACAACTTGGGTAAGCCTGGTGAAGCAGTTGCTGGATAGGAGTGGATGGGCCATTATTGGGTTAATCAAAATGTGAAAAATGAAAATTACTTTCTGGCGGTTTTAAAACAACGCTTGGAGGACATGTTTCTACAAGAGTGGCACGCTGAGATGTCGATGACGACGTCT
>NW_027623960.1:5000-8999 GCF_034508935.2 Berghia stephanieae | reverse complement strand
GTGAGGTGTCCCCAAAAAACCGGCCCCCTTCTGCTGGGGTTTTCTCAGATTTTAAAGGTCCCCTGCCGTTATGAGATTAATGCTTTGCCCAAGTGTTTTTATTTTTTTGGTTTAGGATCAGGGGGAAATTTTTGGATGGGGGTTTTTCCTCTAAAAAGGTTTCCCCCGTGTTTTTGGGAAGTATCCCGACATGGCTTGGTTAGTTGGTATGTTTTTGTCCCTCGAAGTATGTGACCGAAAAGTTGCCATCGTTTTTGTAAAAGCCCAAGGGAGTTTGGGTTCTTTCTTTTGGATCTTATAAGTATTTCATTTGAGATCTTTTTGGGGGTTTTTTTGATGTCCAGTCCCCTTTTTTAGCTGGGTGCAAAGGAAGGCATCCAGAGTTCTTCTTCGGATTTTGTCAACGCCCAATTTCCCGCAGTTATACAGAAGTCCCTTTTTAAACAAGAGCACGGAAAAATTACGGGACGTAAAAGAGCGAGGTTAAAATTTTTTTTAAAATTAAAGCCCCACCATTTTAAAATTTAACAAAAAATAAAAAGCTATCATTTCAAAAATTAAAAGACCCAAAACAAAAGGTTACTCGTACGTATTCGGGGGGTCCTCTGGAAACTGGTTTTACATTTCCCAATGAATTGGGAAACCCAGTTTTTTAACACAAAATTTTCTTCCCAAATTAAAAATAAAAAAAAAAAACCGAATTTTTGAGTTACTTTTGGCAATGTATGAATTTCTTTTTATCAATCCCCAAACCATAAAGTTGACCGTCAGAGCCATTTAAACTCGGACCGGAGTTTACCCCTTTTTTCCTATAGCGTAAAACAGACATTCGCAATTACTTGTTATCCTTAAATAGGACGCCGGGCTAAAACGCAGGGGTACTTTCCGCCCGATCTCCCTACCCAATTATGTGAGTTTGGGAAAATTAAAAAAAAAAATCAAAAACTTCCCCCCTGGGATCCAAAACATGTCCCTTTTTTTACGTGAGAAGCGAGTGCTTTTACCAACGAGCTATTTGGGAACCCCCCCCCCCTCCCCCCCTTCAACAAAAAAGTATAGAAACAAAATCCAATTTCCATATAGTTTTTGGGCCCTCAATTAAAATTTTCTGTATCTATTCATAAAATACATCTAATCTCACCGATTTGACAAAGGGGGGTTACTAATCAAACATAGCTCAAAAAACGACAAAACCCCACCACATAAATGTCATGACCAGTTTCTTTATTGATTTCGAGGGCCCTTGGGGAAAAAAATTTAAATTAAAACTTTTTTTCCCGACCAACCCAAAACGAAAATAAGGACGGCACCACTTTTTGAATAGGAATTTTCATTAATGATTTTTTGTGAAAAATTTTTATGGATTTTTATGACCCTTTTCTCGGAAAAAACGTCATTTAAAAAATTTTTCCCCCAATTTTTTTAAAAGTCGTAGAATAGGTATAAATAGTTAGTAGAAATAGTAGTAGTAGAAGTTAAGAAATAAATTTGTGGGTGGTGGTGGTGGGGGGGTTTGGGGAAAAGTAAATTGGGGGAAAAAGAGGGGGGGTTGGGGGTGGTGGAAGTAGTAGTGTATTTATATTTTAAGATAGGGTGGTTGGGGGAAAAAACCCCACCCGGACCCGAATGGGGGGAAAATTTGTAGTTATATATATAGTATAGTTAAGATATATTTTTTTTTAAGTAAATTTATATTATTACTAGTATATACCAGTTGAAAGGGGGTAATAGTTTTTATTTATATAGAGTATATAAGTATATAGTAATATATATATATAAGGTTTTGTTTTTAAAGTTTGTAGGGGGAACACAAATAACCCTTTTTCCCCCCAAACCCCCCGACTTTCCCCCCCCCCCAACTGGGGGAAAGGGGGGGGTCCGAAAAAATCCAAACCCCGGGGATCCTTTTATTCCCTTTTCCCCGGGGCCCAGTGCTCTAAACCCCCTCAACAAAAAGGGGCCCCCTCCAACAAGAACGGGTTTTAAATTTTTTTAAAAATTTTTTTAAACCCCGGCAGGCCGTTTTATCTTACTTTAACCCCCCAGGGGACCCAATCGTTTAAACAAAGGATAAAGAGTTCCGAAATCAAATGTCTCCCGAGAGGTTTGAATCCTCTTTTCAACTTAATCCAAAGGGGAAAAACCGACTATTCCCTAACCACTTTTTCCGGGGCTTTATGGGGCTTTTAAAGGAAACCCCAACAATATCGATATTCTCCAAACTGACAAGGTACAATTAAGCACAGGTACAAGTACAACTAAGTACAGGTTTTAAGAACAATTAAGTACAAAAATAATTTTTTCGGCAAAGTGGCTAGTGGTAAGACACTCGCTTTTGGATCGGAAAAGGGCCTTGGGGTTTAAGACTCGCTTCGCCATAGTTGAGTTTATTGGAGAAGGCTCTTTACCACCTTTTTCTCAAATGTTTTTCTCCCGGGGTTTAAAAAGAGTAACCCGGCCGAAAAAATTGTAAATCGCCCAATAGGCGTCAAGTCCGACGTTATATGTTAAGTTTTTTGCTGTTTACTAGGGATTCCCCAAAAAAGCGCTTTGAGCACGTTTAAGGGAAATATTTTTGCTAAATGAAAGCTCATTTAAAAACCCCCAAAAATTTCAAGTAAAAGGTACGCAAGGCCCCGAGGATTGGGGGCTTTAAAGAAAAAGTGGGCTATAATTTTGTGAAATAAATAACATAAATAGCATACTAAAAAAAAAAAAAACTATTTTTTAAATTTTGGCAAAGGGAAAATCGTCCCTTTATCTACCCATCATTTAAAATGACCATCAGTCATCTTGTTTTAAAAACTTTCGAACCCGGGACTTCCGCCATCATCCATTGGTAAACACAATAAATATTATCCAGCCATAATATATAGTTTGGAGTGAGTGGTGACCAAAATGGGATTGAACTCTTTCTATGAACAAACTCCTTTAACTACTTCACACATCAGTTCACGTCAACACAAATATCGACTAATTTCTAATGATAAGGTTGGTCAAATATGGAAAACGTTGATTTCACTTTTATAGACAGACAGACAGATATATATATATATTATATATATATATTATATATTTATATATATATATATTATATTACATATTATATTTCGACGAAAAGTGAGTTTATTTTAATCATTATAATATATTATATATATAATATATATATATATATATATTATATATATATATATATATATTATTATGTAAGTTTGTATGTCATGTATATCTAGGTTTATACGTCAGGTATAACATGTTCATCTTATGTTGGCGTTTATGCCTTATTATATTATTATATATATATATATATATATATATATATATATATATATTTGTGTGTGTGTGTTTGCGTGTGTGTTTGTGTGTATGTGTGTGTGTTCATCATACATCAAAGACCATCCCACATTACATATAGCTCACGGCGTTAACGGATTGAGTTTGCTTTAAGATTGGATAAAGACTTCACTGACTGGCTTCGTGGATCCACTGTTCTGATGTACCCTCAACAAAAACAAGGACATAATATGAAAATATTTGGCAGAAAACTCGTCCTTCAGACATAAGATCGATTGTTTTTTTTAGCCAAGATGAGGGTCATTTTAATCGATCTTATGTTTGAAGGACGAGTTTTCTGGCCAAAAGCGTTTGTTTTTTTGTTTTTTGTTCTTCTTCCCAGTTACGGTAATGCGCTCTGCTGGTGATGATTATGTTGTATGTGTGTATGTGTGTATGTATGTGTGGTATGCATGTGTGTATGTATGTATGTGTGTATGTGTGTATTGTGGTATGTTTTGTATGTATGTATGTATGTATGTATGTATGTATGTATGTATGTATGTATGTATGTATGTATGTATGTATGTATATGTATGTATGTATGTATGTATGTGTGTATGTGTGATTGTGTGTATGTATGTATGTATGTATGTATGTATGTATGTATGTATGTTGAATGGAGCAGAGAGTCTGGGACTTCAATCAACGCACTAGCTTACTGTT
>NW_027623959.1:0-8999 GCF_034508935.2 Berghia stephanieae | reverse complement strand
TTTTCCTTAAACAAAAGACAAAAAAAAAAACACAAAAACTCAATTAGTACATTGACATTTACAAAGCAGGCTGCAATTCAAAGTTGCCTTCATGCATTTGCATCGTAAATGGAACATTTTTGTTTACATGAACATTTTATGTCCAAATGGAAGACATCTTTGGCCTCAGGCAATGTGGTCCAAACAGGAATCAATCTATCATTACTTTCCGTCGATCTTAATTGTTTGGATTTTCATTAGGCATCAATGCCTTATTGCTGGGCCCAAATGCTTGCCTGAAAGACACTTCTTTTTAGATTTTTGATGTAGAGCATCACTGTTTGAGGGTTTCTGTCAACGTTTCTCATTTGTGGCTGAAAATTTTCATCCGAGGATATCAATGTCGTGATCATTAGGCATCCCCCTTTGTAAAGTCGGCATACCAAATTTACAACTCCCTCATAATACTTTGGGTATGTGAAAGGAGCATCCACAAATCTTTGAAAATTCATGAATAACAGGAGACATTGGGGCTTTAGTAAGAATATTCGAACATGAACGCTTCCCTTTAAATTTGAAAGCAGATGTACTGTCACAACCTGTCAATGCATGGAAGAACGCAAGGGATTTGCATGTCTCTTCCCTGTTCAGATTTATTAACTTTCCTTGATTTTCTAAATAAAAATAAATCCAAATATCAGCTGCTGGATTTGCTGCGATTATATGATGATTTTGGGCCCAAAGAGGATGACTAAAACATTGGTGTCTCCGGTCTGTATTAAGGCCGAGTGATTTTGTTTGAAGGGGCGTGAAAAATATGGACCAATATGAGGGATCTGCTTCTTTTTGATTGCATTGCTCCATCGGAAACCCCATTATCTAAATTCTTTACAAAATCATCCTCTGTGATGTACAGTTCTTTTCCTTCTTTGAAATTCTCCATCGCAAGCCTGCTGGACAGATAATTGAAGAGCTCTTTTTTGTTGTCCGCGTTCATCAAAAAACGGATGCCAGTCTCCAAGGAACTTGACTAAACTTGTCACATTGCCGACGAAAAAAACCGCGTTTTCTCGAGTGATTTCTCTTATGACATTGGAAAAAAACGATCTCAAACAACACCGACTCTTGATGCCCGATCCAATCCCTGTAAATTCGTGGGAAAAAAGACTTTTTTAAATATTTTTCAAATGTTTCTCCTTTGGTTGTTTTTCCTGACAACGTATGAATTAATATCTGCCCTCCTATACGATAAAAGTCGTAAATTCTTGGATCTATTGGCTCATCATCAAAACGTTGTTGTCGTAGAATCCATCAGTCATCTCAAGAGATCCAACTTGGTACATGCATGTACATTCCTCCGATGATAAAGCGGTGGAAAGCTTTTATAATTTATATTTTAAAAATTCTTTTAGATCTCCACCCCGGCTGTCCAAAATTAGAAATGTTTTCCCAAAAAGCTCTGCGTGTTGCTTGAAATGTTCTAATTTCAGTTTCACTTTTTTGTTGTTTTCCCTTTACCTTTGTTTCCTGTAAATTGTAGATTGTTTTTTCTTGATTGGTGCTGATAATGCTGTGTCCCTCAAATCTAGGGAACATTTTGGTAAGTATTCAATTGTACGCCCTAGCAATTCAATGAGATATACTGATTTGCTGACTGGGGGGATTCACACACTTTATTATCTAGGGATACAAGTTCGTTCAGCTGCTCTTCAAATGGATTGCCATCATAAGGTCAGCTTTCGATCAAATCCCTTACTGACAAAGGAATCTTCGCCGAGACGTACCACCCTCTTCATGACGTGGCATTTCTTCAAGATCACAATGAATTCCTTCAAACACTTCAACAGCTCTAAAATTACTGGCCACCACCATCCCCTTTCCAACATTTGAAGATTTTCCGTCAAGCCAATGACACCACCAACACCTTTGATTTTTTTTCATCTGTCCATGTGCGTGCTCTATAGGTATTGAAGAAAACGGTGACTGCTTCTGTTAATAACAAATCGCCCCCATTTTGGAATTCTTTCCTTACTGCATTTGAAAGGTTTTCCAAATCTCGAATGAAACTGGAATCCCATCTTGCGTAGTTCTGATGATCCAATAAAAAAAAACAAATCACTAACTCTTCTTCTTCTAGGTTCCATGCCTGGTCCAGCTTCGGATACTGCATGAATTATCTCTCTCCATTCCTCCCTGTCTCTTGCTTTTTCAAACAGCTCTTGGATTGTTAGGTTGGTGAAGCCCTTCAGTTGGTCTATGATGTTTTTCTTTGTCTCCCCCGGCGCGTTTACCAGGTATTTTTCCACAACTTGCCAGGTATTCATTCTTATCTTTCCTTACTATGTGTCCGAAAAAGGATAGTTGTCGATCCACTATTAAGGCATTAGTTTCCTTTGTTGGTATGTTTGTTTTAGCACTTCTTCGTTCGTTTTGTGTGCAGTATACGATATTCTCTGCATCCTTCTCAAGCACCACATTTCAAAAGCTTCAATGTTCTTTTGTGTTTCTGCATTTGTAGTCCAGCTTTCGCATCCGTATAACAAGATTGGCCACACGTAGCACTTCAAGACTCGGAATCTAATCCCGAACGACATCTGTTTGTTTTTCAAAATGTTTCCCAGGTCCATGAAGGCCTGTTTGGCTTGAGTTATTCTTGCTCGTATGTCTCGGTTACATCTTCCATCTGTTGTCACTATTGAACCTAGGTATTTAAAACTTTCTACGTTGGTAAGTTGCTCGCCGTGAATCGTTATATTGCAGGTGTTGTTGTTTCGGGTTTTTCTGTATTACCATGCATTCCGTTTTGGTGATATTCACTTCCATTCCCTTGGCTTCACTATCTACTACCACTTTGTCAACAATCTTTTGAAGTTGGATTTCTGATGTTGCAATGAGTACCGTATCGTCTGCGTATCTTATATTATTTATGTTGTGACCTCCACTTTTATTCCCTCCATATTATTTATGCCCCCCATGATTGTTTCTTGTATAGATTAAACAGATCTGGTGAGGCAACACACCCTTGACGGACTCCTTTCTTAATAGGAATGGAATTTCCTGTAAGTTTCCGATTTTGATAGATGCCTGCTGGGTGTAGTATAATGTTTGCATGAGTCTGAGGTCTTTCTCATCAGCGCCAATGGAGTGCAGTGTTTTAGTATTTCTTCGTGGCGTACTCTATCAAAAGCTTTTTTGTAGTCGACAAAACAGAGGTATAGTGGGGTCTGAACCTGTATAGCTCTTCACTTAAAACACGGAGGAGGTATATTGCGTTCCTTGTCCCTCTGTCAGGTTGGAATCCATATTGTTCTTCTGCGATTTCGGGTTAATCTTATTCCTTAGCCTGTTGATAATTATACGCAACAGTATTTTGTTGATGTGGCTTATTAAACTTATAGTTCTAAAATTTTCGCATCTGACTGCACCTGCTTTCTTTGGTATTGCTATGAAAATAGAGTTACAGAGATCTTCTGGAATTTCCCAGTATTGTATATATTGTTGAATAATATGTGAGTTCATCAATTGCTAGATCTCCTAGGCTTTTTAATACCTCTACAGATATTTCATCAGGGCCTGTTGCTTTACCATCCCTCATTCGTTCCATGGCATGTTCAATTTCACTTTTGGTGATGTTTGTCCCTTAATGGTTCTTTGAATTTCAGTGGTGGTTCATTTCTATTTGGATCATTGTACAGTTCGCCTATGTATTCTACCCATCGGCTTTCTATATGTTGTTCTTCAAATAGCAGTTCCCCTTGTTTGTTTTGGATACAACTTCCTGCTGCTTTGCTTTTCCTTTTCCCTGATAGTTCTTTTATTCTTTGGTGAGCTTGTTGGGGGTTGGGTTTGTATTCTCTTTCGATTTCGCAGCATTTCCAGTCTAGATAGTTCTCGTTGCCTCGATGCATTTGGGTTTAATGTGGTTGTTCAATGTTTGGTATTCTGCAGACCCTCTGTTGCATTTTCGTCTTTCTTCAAATAGGTTTAGAATTTCATTTGTCATCCATTCCTTTTGCTGTTATATTGAGCTATTGGTAAATGCTTTTTCTGCAGTTGCTTTGACACACTTTTGGAATATATCAAATTGTTTTTCACATTTTCGTTATCAGTTCACTTTGGCTTTGTATCATGAGTGCATTTTTCAAATTCTTCCTCTCATTTTGTTTGTATGCCATTGTCTTTGCATAACCTGTAATCCCTCTTTATTCTACCAGCTGTTCTCTGAATAGCTTTAAACTTTATCCTTACTGTACAAACAACTGGGACATGGTCACTGTCTACATCGGCCTGGTAGGTTTTGCAATTTAATATGCCATTTCTGAATCTTGATGATACTGCTATAAAGTCTATCTGGTTCCTTGCTCTGTCCCCTGGTGATTGCCAGTCCAGGTTCTTCTTGGGTGTTGTTGAAACCAGGTGTTTGAAATCATTTAATTTATTTGTTCTACACCAAATCTGGCCCAGATGTTTCCTCGTTCATTTCTGTCTCCGAGTCCATGTGGTCCGATTATGTCACCATCTCTGCCTCTGCCAATCTTAGCATTTAGGTCCCCCATTACCATAAGGACTTCTTGTGATTTACACATTCGTTTTGCTTTGTCTAGTGAATGGTAAAACTCTGTCATATCTGCATCTGTCGCCTCTTCTGTTGGTGCATAAACTTGAATATATTGGTGTCAACTACAGGTCCTCTTAGCTTAACCAGCAAAACTCGTCTGAGATTGCTACGTGCCCTTTGTAAAATTTGGTTGATTTTTGGTCTAAGATCATCCCTACTCCTTTTTGGAAAGAGGTTCCACCACTCCATATGATCTTATATGTCTGTGTTTTCTTGTTTGACATGGTTCCCTGCTCTTTTCCTCTCATCTCTGCCAGGCCAAGAATATTTATTTGGAGCCGTTTCATTTCTTTTAGAATGTTGTTTAGTTTTCCTTTTTGGCACAGTCCTGACATTCCATGTCCCAATTTTGGTTTTGTCACATTTGTTAAATTTATTTCGCCAGCGCTGACGGTTCGTGTACCTACGAAAATCACCCCCAACCGAGCGAGGGAGCAGTCTTTTTTCCCGGAAAACATGCCCCCTTTTCCGTCACCGTTAAATTTTTGGGCTTATTCATGCAGTTTAACTCGGGGAAAATTACAAGAATGGTTTTTCCTTGCCATTCTTGTCGCCCTCTGCATTTTTGGGCCCGCTTGACCTGTTTAAAACCGTTCGAACCACAGGGGGTGCAGTATTTTTATGATTCTATCTTTGCAGACTTTGGGGATCACCATAGAGATGTTTGAAACTATCAAGAGTTACAAGTAATTTAATGTTAAAATACACGACCTCACTTAAAACTTTACTGACCTCTGGATAGCCTTCAAGCCGTCGAATCAAATTCCAATCGATCAAAAAATTTTCTAAGATATTAAGCTTACCAACTGTGAAAAACTAAACTTTTAGACGAAAGTGGGAAAAGCGACGAGTTTTGTTTTTCACTAGGCGGTGACTCTACTAAAAGATTGTATAACTAAAATATTCGTAAGTATTAAAGGGTGAGTTGTATTTATTAAAGTTGTGATTTGTAATGTGATTAAATTGGAGACCGCGAGTCGGAGTCGTTGGCGAGATATGTGAGGGAGGCGGACGAGAAAGAGTTGTCGGCAGAGGAGAGAAAGCATACATACGAGAAAGATTAACCGAAGAAAGACAAATCGAAATGGAAAAGCTAGAACAATAGCAAAGATGAAAATGGAGACAGAGTGATTGAAGTTTGAACTTGAACAGGAAAGAGAAGATAGAAGCAGCATGAAATTGGAAATTTGGCTAGACGTTCCCCCCTCTTCTTCATCTGTCAACATGAGAGCACAACCGAATCTAAACTACGACAAAATTTAACCATTCGCAGACGGCAAGAAAGATCTAGATATTGGTTACTTTGTTTCGAGTGGTTCGCGGAAACTAGTTAATATAACAAGACTATAAACGTTCAAGGTTACACATAGTTTTTGTCTGTTGGTTCGTTACTTTCCGGATGGCAATGTTGTGAGTTTCTTAGCCAAGCGGCCAGTATCTTTCAACCCTGTTTTCGGATCCACTGCACAGTCTATGCGCTTCAATGTACATTTTATTCCATCTTCCATTTGATGATTAATGGTTTATCATAGAAAAATTCTCTTTTTCTTTTTTTTTTGAAATGTTGCAGAAAAGTAAGAAGAATGGGTTTGGGGAAGACCAGAAGGTGAGAAGAAGTTTGAAAAATAATAATAATAATAATAATAATAATAATAATAATGAAAGATGATGATGGGTGATGATGATGATGATAGATGATGATGATGATGAATGATGATGATGAATGATGATGATGATGATGATGATGATATAATAATAAAATAAAATAATAATAATATAAATATAATAATAATAATAATAATAATAATAATAATAATAAATTCGGGCTTTGTGCTATAAAAACGTAGCGCAGGTAACCAGAGGGGAGTTCTTGTAAGTTTCATCGAGCTGAACAAATACCACTTTCCAGCGGTCCTGTTTTTTTATTTTATTATTTTTGTGTTTCTTATTCTGGATGTCAGGAGAAAGGATGAATGGATAGTAGGTTTTATCGTTCTATTTGTGTTATACATGTAACTTCCATTTTTATCATTACATTTTCTGGCCGTGAAGCACGGACTTCCTCTGATCAGGTAGGCCCAGTGCAAATGGCCTGATCTTCCTCTCCGAGGGAATTTAACTCGATCAACCCTACCAACATACTATATCCAAGTTTACTGGGGGTTTCTTTTACCCATGCCTATTTATTACATTTTTCTGAGACAAATTTAGGCGTAGTATCAAGCTAATGATTTTAGTTTTTGCATGTTAATTGTAAATTGAATAAAACTATCTAGTACATGCTCATTTTTAATACATTTTTTTCTCCAATTTTGAAAAGTAGTAAAAATCTCTAGATTGAGTGAGTTAAAACAAGTTCCCTCCTATCTTTTCCCTTTCTTTTCTTTTTTTGACGGTTCACCTATCTGGCTCTATCGACAAACTGGGAGCATCCGAATCGTCACACTTTCTTGCTTTGTCTGGCATCCTCATACACAACTTGTTTCAATCTTTATCTTACCATCGGTGCCTGCGCCTTAATTTCTTATATTTTTTTTTTAATTTAGGCAATTAAAATCAATAAAACAGCTAAAAAAAATGAACACAATACTAAACACGGAACTTTCAGATCCAAAAACCCCCCATCAACCAACAACAAAAACAATAAAAATATTATTGTAAAACTTGAAAGACGGCTGAGACACACATGGCACGCCCTTCTGTCTAGATTTAGTGATGATTTTACATAATTTTTGTTATTGGCTTTAAGAATGGTTTTGACCCCGAAACGTCCGTGTTTTTTTGTTTTTTTTTTTTGGATCTTTTTCCAAGCTGTTAATTCATTTTTTTCTCAGTGTAATATCACATTTAATAAAGAACACATCAAAGAAAATTAAACAGTATTTTTCACAAATTTATTACCATTTTTATTTCTTCTTCAAAAAGTTTAAAGTCATCGTTTTATGATCGTCATCACCAGTTTCAATACATAACAGTAATCGTGAAAGAATAAACGGTAAATACCAATATTATTGTTACCAAATTTGACGATAAACGGTAGTACCAATATTATTGTTACCAACATTTGACGATAAACGGTAGGTACCAATATTATTGTTACCAACATTTTGACGATAAACGTAGGTACCAATATTATTGTTACCAACATTTGACGTTTAAAGGGTAGGTACCAATATTATGTTAACAACTTTTGACGATAAACGGTAGGTACCAAATTAATTGTTACCAACATTTGACGATAAACGGTAGGTACCCAATATTATTGTTACCAACATTTGACGACACACAAGACACTGAGTACAAAAAGGTCATTTCCATCCATAATTTTTTCCAGCAACACGACTTCCTGACCTCCTATAGTGGGCAGGGAGGTCACTTACTTGTCTTCTATCCCCTATAAATGTTTTCCAACATGCTTTAATGTCTTTGTCTTGGAATGAGATATTTGGGTTTTGTCCTGGCCCTGGCTGAGACGGAAACGGTCAAATCTATGGTTATTTGGGAGATGATATTTTTTCCCTTGTAAATCATCTCTCTGTTATGCCCGTATTGTGTTTTTTTATTTGTATACATATTATATATGGTTTGTAAACATTTAAGTGTGTTCCTCTTAGTGAGGACCTGTGCTTGTTTCCCCGGATGAGACTTTTAGGTGATCTCAAAACTAAGTACTTTGACAGTGTGCTCTTGGAATCTACATTTTTTCTTATTTGAACAAATTCCCCTATGTCCTTTACCTTTTTTTGGGTGCTTTAATTGTAATTTTAGAACTTTTTACTATCCCATTTTCGTCCTTTTTACGGCGCTGATATGACCTTAATGTGTTACAAGCGCCCTAAAACCCTTAAAAACAAAAAAACTCAGCAACGCCACAAGACCTTTAATAATGATAGGCCTACGTATTTCAAAGAATCATAACAATAGTCCTTCCGACGCGTTAGGCCCATGGAGACAGGAGTTTATCCAGGGTTTTCACCCGCGTGAAACTAAACGGAAAATAGCAATAGCTTGCTACCCTTTGGATAGGACACAGTAAAAAAAAGTAGAGATTGACCCTTTTAATAAATCATTCCTAGTTGTCTTGTTTTTCTTCTTCCCCTTTTAAGCGAACTAGAAAAAAATAAACGAAGGGGAATGATTTTAAAAATGGGAAAAGATGTAGATTCCAAGAGCACACTATAAGTGTTACTTAGAGATCACCTAAAACTCTCATCATGACAGAAGCACAGTGATCCCCACTTAAAGGAACACACTCCAATGCCAACAACAAAAAAGTATATTATACAGAGATGATTACATTTGAAAAAAAAATAAATCTCCCCAAAACTAATACTATACATTTGACTAAATCCCCTCTCAGCTAAAAGGACTCGGGGCGGGGGGCCCGGACAAACCAAAAATC
>NW_027623958.1:0-9004 GCF_034508935.2 Berghia stephanieae | reverse complement strand
CTAGTAAAAATTTCATGGTACGCGGAAAAAAAATTTTTTTTTTTTAAAGTTTGGGAAAACCCCAGTATGGGATTGTAGACATTTAAAAATCTCACCCCGCTAGTCCTTTTTTTTCGGTTTGGGTTATACTTGTATTTGGTGTTTTCAATTATAATTAACACGTCTAAATTAAGAGCAATCTTTTCAATCACAAAAAATACATGGGTCTCCTACGTTTATTAAAACTAAAAGACACATTTATTATTTTGTGTGGCTGGCCTAGGAAAACATACCAAAAATGTCGCTGAACTTTAGTGGCCAAAAAACGAGATTTTCTCTTTAAAGAACGATTTTTTTAAAACCATGTATCTTTTATTTTCCAAAAGAAATTCTTTATCCTTAGGGTATCGTTAAAATCTTAAAACTAATTTTAAATGGGTTAAAAATAGAACAAATTTTGCTTCGAAAAAATTTGCTTTAAAATTTGCCCAAAAAAAAAATGCATTTTTTTCCGATCTTAATTGATTTCATGAATTAAGCATAAAATGTTTGGTAATCATTACTGTTGGCGTTATATCTCCCCTACACTGTTTTACGATTTCGCCAAATTACTTTTTTTTTTTATTTTACTTATTTTTAGAAAATTTTTATTTTTTTAGTTTTAAAATTTAAAATATTTTTTTTTTTTTTAAAGCTCTTCTTTCAAAATTCCCAAAATAATAATTGAAAATTTAACCTTTATTTAAATAATAAAAAAAAAAAATAAAAAAAAATTTATGGGAATTTTTTGAAGGGGAAAATTTTAGGTTAAAAAAAGGAAAAATAAAAAACCCAAAATATTTGGGGTTTGAGGGGGGGGTTAAAAAGGTAAGAAAAAATTTTTTTTTTTCAAAATTGGAAAAAATGAAGGGCCCGGGGAAAAATTTTGGAAAAAACCAAAGAAAGATTTAAGGGAAGGCCCGGAAGTTGTTTCGTTCCTACATGCCTGCGGCCCCAAAAGGTATGGGGGTGTGATTGGGGGAAAAAATAAATTTTGGTTTTTCAACTTCAAAAAAGCGGGGAATCAAATTTTCAAAATTTTCGTTTTTTGTTAAAAATTGGAAAATAAAACCTAAAGGGTTTGGGGCCCTTTTAGGTTTCAAAAGTTAAAAACAAAAAACAAAATTCCAAATTTGGATTATAATTTTTAAAGGTTATTAAAATTTTTTCAAAAATTTTTTTTAAAAAATTTTGGTCTTTAATCTTTCTTAATTCCTTAGTGGGGTTTTTTTATTGAATTAATTTTTAAATTTTTTATAAAACTTTTTTTGGGTCATTTTTTGGGACACCCAAAGGACCCTTTTTTTCTTAATTTGGGAAAAGGGGGCCCCCCCCGGGAAAATTTTTAAAGGGGGGAAGGGCCCCCCCCAAAGGGGGTTTTCTCAATATAACGAGTTTTGCTTTTCAGAGAATTTAGGCCCGGAAAAAGCTCAGTAGGCATAGGGCCGCTCGTTTCACAACCAAAGAAAACCAAACGATCCAGGGGGAAGTTAATGTGTTATTGGTTTTTGTTTTTTCTGATCCTCACCATGTCAGCGAAGCAGTATATTTGGTAGTTGGGGTTCTGTTTTTCTGGGGGGGAAAAAAAAAATCTTGAATAGACGGGTCTTAATTCTGTTTGTCAAGTTGCCAAACCTCGTTTTAAGCAAAGAAAAAAAAAACCCGGAAAAAAAACTCCTGGGGCCCATTGAATCTAATGGCTTTCAAGGACTACTAACAGAAATTGATTCCAAGTACCGGAATTTTAAAATCAAAGTTTCTATTAGTTTTTCCTTTCATTAGAGTTCTTTAAGTATGCCAAATATATGAAATTCTGGCCAAATCTTTTTTTTTTAAAAAAAAACGGTTGTTTGGTATTGTCCAATCCCACAGCTTGGGTGTTTTTCCATAAAAAACCCCCAGTGGGGTTTGGTCTTCTTTTTGGAACCCCCACGAAGGGGACCTTTAATCTTGAATTGGGGGGGGGCCGCCCCTCCTCTAAAGGAAATGAGGGGTTTTCCCATTGTCAGATTAGGCCACGTGAAAAAATTTCAAAACACCTCGTTGACATCAATGACGACTTTCGCGAAACACATTGTCTTGTTTT
Organism: Berghia stephanieae; assembly: GCF_034508935.2. Taxonomy (NCBI): domain Eukaryota; kingdom Metazoa; phylum Mollusca; class Gastropoda; order Nudibranchia; family Aeolidiidae; genus Berghia; species Berghia stephanieae. The sequence continues at coordinate 6,900 of NW_027623958.1, read as the reverse complement.
GTTGGATTTTTTTTTTTTCGGGTTTTTTTTTTTTTTTAAATGACGGTGAAGAAAATGTTTTCTTTAAAATTATATCGATCAATTTGAATTGACTCCCAGCTTGTCCAATTTCCTAAAAATCTGAGGCACTCTTTGGAAGATTTGAGAATTGTTTGAACAAGGCAGAGTCATTGTTAATTGATTTATATTTGATTTTTTAAAAATTCTCGGCCAAAAATAGAAAAAAAAAAATGGTTATTTTTTATATCAGAAGAACGGTTTTATCATTCGTAGAAATGGTGGCCCCAGCGGCGCGGGTCTTTCTCTAGTAAATAAATTCAAGCATTTACTTGGTGTTTTTCAGATGGTCAACAATTAATTTAACGCAAAACCAAATGTCCCCGGCCTTGTGGCCTTTAAACGGGTGTACCTTCCAGACTTACCCCTCGAGACTCAGGCGTTAAATTGAATGGGTATTGAATGAGAAAACAAAGAAATTTGAATTGAAGAGAAAGTGCCGGGAAGTCATTAGAGAAATAAAACCAGCTTTTCCTTTAAATAAAGAATCGACTCAACGGGTAAGAAACCCTAACACTTTGGCGCTGAGGGGGGATGCATTGCAGTCCAAGTGGTGAATGGCATTGATTTGCAGATTTTCAAAAACCTTTTTTCTATTACCCTCGACTGACTTGCTAGAAGCTTTTACAAATAGACGCCTAAATCTGAAAATCCATATTTTTAGTATTTTGATCCACACGGAGTACCTTTAGGACACCGTTAATTCCAATAGAAAATTAATTTATAAAATTTTTTTTTTTTACGGGGCACAGTCTCAGTTGCATTAAACGGATCTCAAGAGTCGGATTTAAACATTTAACCTCGTCGGCGCAAAAACAGGCTCCTTGGGCAGCCTCTTGATGGCCCTTATTTTTTTTCACTTTAGGTCCCAAATTAAATTTTTTCGTGATCCCAAAGTGGAATCGCCGTGTACTTCGTCAGTAAGCAACTAGATACATTTATAATTTTTTTTAAAAAAGGGTATTCCACGGATTATCACAACAATACCTAAGGTCATTGATAATCGCGGGCCACAGGCCACTTCAGGTTTCTCTTCCTTCCATGATTCAACCATTTTTAGAAATAAAAAAACAAATGTTCCTAAAAAACAACCTTTTTGAAAACGTGCATTCACTTTGGCGGCGCCAGCAATCTTGAATTCCTCTCGCTTCTATTGGTCATTATTTTAGTTTTTCAAATTTTAAAATAACTGAAAAGAACGGGAGTTATTGTATTTTAATTAATTTTTTTTCTTATTATTTTCAAAACACACGGAATATGATTCCTTTTTAATTGTCAACTTAAAGGTAATAAAATCATCAACATTTAATTTTGTAATTCATTAAAACATTAGTTTTTCTTAAAAAATTCTCCATGTCCAATAATGTCTTAAAGGGGGGTTCTAGTGGTTTGAACACTCGCTTTCGGATCGGAAGGTCCCTGCGTTCGAGCCTCGCTCGGCGGCATAGTTTTGAGGTCCCCTTGGGTAAAAAAACTTTTTTACCTCACATTCTCTCTCCATACTCAGGTTTGTTTAAAAATGAGGTACCTTTGGCCCCGGGTTTAAACAGCGGTTGTCTTTTGTCCGAAAAATTGTAAAAAAAAAAAATGCCTAAAAAACAGGCGGCATTTGTCCCGTCCCCTTGCAATGTTAAGGTTTTGCTGTTGGTCAAGGGGGCCCCCTTTTTGTAAAGCGCGCTGTGAACACGTTTTATTTGGATTTTTGGGCGCTATATAAAAAGCTCAAGTTTTTTTTAAATTTATAAAAAGCGTCCATAGACCACGGTTTTTGCGGAGATTGGGCAACTCTATACATTTTCAAACTTTTAAAAAGAAATTATTTTATAAAGACAATTGGAGTAAAAAAATTTTGAAAAGGGTTATAAGGTTAGGAAAAATTGGCATTATTATTAAGTTTAGGAAACAAAAATCATTCCCACAAGAAACAGCCATATTACATGTATACATTTTAAGCTTAAAACTTAAATTTTTTAAAAAGAAACCAGTCTAAACCCTTTGGAACCATATTGCCTTTTGAAGATGATTGGCCCCACCATTTAGAATGGGGGGAAGAACAAATCTAATAAAAGAAACACATTTTGCCACCGACTTATTTGGGTCGCAAGAAAAGGGTCCTTTGAATACTTTGGGTGGATATTGGCGCTATAAACCAAATTTCCCGTTTTTTTTTTTTTTAAATTTACGGAATGCTAATTTAAATCCCTATGAATTTAAAAAAAAAAAAAAAAAAAAAGTTAAGGAAAAAACGGTTGTTGTTTTTTTATTTCAGAAACGGTGGTCCGTTTGCCATGCAACATTCAAAAATGTTTTTTTAAAAAAAAAATTTTCGTTTTAACCCATTTTTTTTTAAAATTTTAAAAAGGGGAAAATTTTTTTTTTGGGGGGGCCCCCCCTTTTTTTAAAAAGGGAAAAAAAATTTAAAAGGGAAAGGGGGAAAATTTTTTTTTTTAATTTTTTTTAAAAAAAAAAACTTTTTCCAAAAAAACCCCCTATTTGAAAAATTTATTAAATTTTTAAAAAAAAAAAATTTAAAGAGTTAAAGTAAATAATGTTTTGGAAAGGAAAAAAGTTTGAAAAAATTTTAATAAAAGTAAAAAATTTTAAAAACCCCATTAAAGGTAAAAAAAGGTTTTAAATGATTTTTAATCATTTTTTCCAAAAAATTTATAAATTTTTAAAATTTTAATTTTTGATTTATTATTAAAATTAAAAAAAAAAAAAAGTAAGAAAACGGTTTAAAAAATTTTTAAGTCCCTTTTAAAAAAACGTTTGTGTTTCCCAAAATAAAAAATTAAAAATATTTTTTTGAAAACCATTTAATACAAAAAATCTAAAAAAAAAAAGAAAAAATTGGGTTTGGGAATTTAAAAAAGGAAAAAAATTTAAAAAAAAAAAAGAAAATTTTTAAAAAACCCCTTTTTGTTAATATTTTCAAACAAGGGAGCGTGGGGTTTAAAAAACAAAAAAAATTTAAAAAATTTAACCAATTCAAAAAATTTCCCAACTCCAAATTTTTTTTCCTTTTTGGGGGAAATTAAAAGGAATTTCCCAAAAAACTTATAATTTACAAAAGCTAGACCGGGAGATAAAAAACCGTCCTTATAAAATTAATTAAAATGGTTAAATTTTAAATTGTTTTCCAGAAAAAAAAAAAGGGGGGAAATTTTTCCGCCTAAAAAATTAAAACAAATTAAAAACCCCAAAAATAAAAAAGATAATATTTTTTTTTTAATTCTTTGGGTTTTTTAAAAAAAAAAAAAAAAAAAAAAATAAAAAAAAAAAAACACCTAAAAAACCAAAAAAAAAACCAAAAAAAACAAAAAAATTAGGGGAAAAAAAAAAAAATATAAAAAAAAAACAAAAAAAAAACAAAAAAAAAAAACCAAAAAAAAAAAAAAAAAAAAAAATAAAAAAAAAAAAAAACAAAAAACAAAAAAAACACACACCAACACACACACAAACACACCACACACACCACCACACAAAAAAACCCAACCAAAAATAAAACCAACTGATAAAAAAATGAGGGATTGAGGGAATGAATGAGAAAAAAAAATATGATGATAATATAATAAAATAATAAATAAAAAATTTAATAATATAAAAATTTAATATAAAAAAAATATAATAATAGTAAAAACTAATGTAATTACCAATGATAAATGATAATAAAAAAATTTTTAATAATAATAAAATAATAATAATAAATAAATAATAATAAAAATAATTTAAAAAATAAAATAATAAAAAATATTAAAATAAAAAATATAATAATATAATGATAATTTAAAAAATAAATTATAAATAATAAAATAATTAATTAAAAAACAATAATGAAGATGAAATAAAAATGATAATAAATTAATAAAAAACGTAAAAATAATAAATTTAAATAATATAATAAAAATCAAATAATAATTTAAATTTTTAAATATTATTATTATTTTTATTATATTATTATTTTATTATTATTATTTTTTAAATTATTATTATTATTTATTTTTAAATGCCCAAATGATAATGTTGATGATGATGATGATGATATTAAATTAATAATAAAAATAATAATAATAATAATAATAAAAAAATATAAATAAAATTAACGAAAAATAATAATAATAAAAAAATTATAATAATAAAAATTTAATAATAATAATAATATAATAATAAAAAATAATTAATAATTATAAATAATAAAATGATTAATAACCAACAATAATGATAAAAAAACACCCATCCCCATAATATTTGCATACAGATGAAGTTTTGGAACACAGTACTATGGGGGTCCCAAAATGGGAAATAAAAAGTTTAAATTCCCAATGATGAAATAATTACCTTTCCCAGGCAATCCCCCCCCCCCCCCCCCCCCCTTCCCCCCCCCTTTCAACCCCCCCCTTCCCCCTTCCCCCCCCCCCCCCCCCCCCCCCCCCTTCCCTTCAAACACCTTCCTTTTTTTCCCCTTTCCTTAACTTACTACCGTCCCCTTTTACAACTTCTGGTACTTCTCTATGAAACTTCTTCATTACCTACTACAACTACTACTTGACTTCTATTAACTATACTCCCTTTAATTTAACTACTACTACTACTAACTACTACTATTTTAAACTACTACTACAAACTACTAACCTACAACTATTTTACTTACAACTACTTACTAAAATACTATTACTACAACTATCTACAAACTACTACTACTACTACTACTACTACTTAACAAACCCCTACTTACTACTACTACTACTACTACTACTACTACTTTCTAAGAAATTTTGGGTAGTAGTACTACTACTACTACTAACTACTACTACTATTCCTACTACTACTACTACACTACACTACTACTACTACCTACCCTACTATACTACTACTACTACTACCTACTTCTAAATTTTACTACTACTACTACCAACTACTACTATTTAACAAACTCCCTACTTTTACACTACTATTTACTCCCTTTTTACTAACCACCCCCACACCTTTTAACCCCTACTTTAACTATGTTATTTACATTATAGGTGCCATGCCGTTGCTTTCATTAACAACACCTATTTCAAGCCTTTGAATCTCTTATCTTCGAATGCTCATTAGTTCTAATTGGTGCCCTTGTCCCGTACCCCCCAGGAACATTAAAAGCCATTTCCAACTACAAATATCAAAAATCTTCATCCTCTTTATCTCCATCCCGTCCATAAACCAACCTTTTAACCAGTTAACTGCCTTACTCTGGAAAAAAAAAAAAACTTATTAAAAAAATTTGACCAGAAACGTCTTTTCAAATAATCGATCGATTTAAAAACGTCCATCATCTTGGGCAAAAATTTCCTCCAAACTCCTGGGATTTTCACGAAGTTCCAAGTTTGAAAGTTTTTTGCCAAGTCGAGGCCTTTTGAATCGATCGATATTCGAAGGACGAGTTACCCCTGGCCAAATGTTTAAATTATGTGTCTTTCCCGGAGTACTCCCAGTGACTGGGAAAAGAAGCGGACTGAAAATTAGATCCACCCGCCGCCCACTGCCTTCCTGTGGGGGAAGGCCCATTCTACCCGCTCCCTGGAAAAATTTAAAAACAGTTTTTTTTTTTTTTTTGGCCCCCCTTAAATTATCAATCCATTGGGGAGGGGAACCGACAACTTAAAAAAAACTTTTTAAAAACGAAGACTTTAAAAAAAAATCACAGGTTTAAGTTTTGAAACAAGTCATTTTTAAAAATAAAATGGAATAGGGAGTAAGAAAACTTTTTCCGGGGGAAAAATTAAAAAAAAAAAAAATGTTTTTTAGTCATTGTCGACATAGCTGTCTCCCTTTTTAATGGTGTTTTTCCTTGTTTGCCCCTTTCTTTTTGGGGCAGACATCGAATTTGTCTTTGAGGAAGACTTCATTCCATTCTTTTAATCCCCCCACCCCGGAATAGCTTGTCTTTTTTGTGTATTAGACATGCGCAAAATGTCGCTAGAACGGGCCAGTTATGGGCCAGTCTTTCAGAAAATGCCATGTTTTTTTAGAAGAAGCTTTTTTTTGACTTTTAAGGAATTTTATATTTTGGAGCCTTTTAAGTTTTACCCGCCCACAAGCTTATATCCACTAAAATAAAAATTAAAAACAAAAGAAAAAGCAAATTTAAAAAACAAAAAATCTATAGGGGGGGAAAAACGCAAATTTAAAATTGTGTGAAAAAATTCAAAGACCCCCCCAACATGCTTTAATGCCTTTTGTATTTCCTAAGCCTGCCTTTTGAATAGGGAAAAACAAATTTTATCTTTTTTCATAGATTGAACCCCCCTTTTAGACTTTTTTTTTCCTGGAAAAATCTCGCAATATCAGTTACTGCCTATAGCCAGATATCCATTCTCACAGAATTCCCCCATAAAAATAAAATTTTATTAACATCCGACATTTTTTTAAGGGGAAAAAAATAAAAATTTTTATAAATGGGGGGGGAAAAAAAAAAAATTTAAAAATTAAAAATCATGTACAAAAAATTTTTTTTTTTTTACATTAAATGTTGAAATGAGGATTAATTGGTCCTTGTAAAAGGGCGGGGAAAAAAATTTTACTTCTCCTCTCTGCAGGTGGTAAAAGAGTTTTGGGGGTCTTTTTTGTCGCGTTTGCTCTGTCTTAAAAAAAAACCCGTGTTATATCCCTATAGGTGCCCCCCATGCCCCTGGGCCCCCACACCCCCGGGTTTTTTTTTTACTGTTTGCTAGGGACCCTTGTAAAGTGTTTTTTAACCCCACTTTTTAATGGATATTGCCCTTAAAAAAAAAAAAAAAAAAAAGCCCCAGTTTTTTTACTTCCAAAGCCGGAGGGGCCCCTCTAAGGATTAAAAGGGATGAG
>NW_027623957.1:0-9006 GCF_034508935.2 Berghia stephanieae | reverse complement strand
CCGGCATATACATGTCTATTTCATTCCACAAAATATAAATCAGGATTAAGTTGGTTGGGGCATCAGCATCGTTCAGGCAGTTGGGGGGGAAGTCTTTAAGGAATAATGAAAGCCGATGCTCAACGGTTGGAGGACGTTTGATTGATGTCGGCTGTTTGTTCTGCCAGCCGGTGATGTTTTCTCACTCCCTCAATGACAAAGAAAGTCATTTGTTTATGACTATGAATATAGTTATTTATTACTTTTGTTACTATATTAATGTTACTTATAGCCGTACTGTTATTATTATTTTTTATTATTATTATTATTATTATTATTATTTTTATTTTATTATTATTATTATTTATTATTATTATTTTATTATTTGATATGCCTTCATTGCATTCTATTACTATTATTGATATAATTAATTTCTGATTGGTTGTAAAAAATTTTTATGTGAATTGAATTTTGTCGATTGGCCAAGGGCCTACAAAAAAACTTAAATGAATGTTAGTCTTTGGATAGGACTTGGGTCTATTCTTGATTGCTTTTCCGCCTGGGTCGAGTGAAGCATTTGGAGTAAATTTTGTTGCTCAACGTAAAAAACATGACGCTTACCATTCCGCTGATACTGATACCTCCAAGGGGTGGTTGGGGAAAAACCTAAAATTCTTTTGACATTCTGTTGATTTTTCGCTGAAACAACAAAGGACAATCTATGTATTCAGATGAGACTTCAATGTGTTACTATTCGATTTATGTTCAATTTTGATTATAATGAAGAGGGAACCTGAACCAGTGAAGTGGGTGGATTGATTATTTATTTCTATTTCAAAACAAAATATGGCGTCTTTTTCACTGGATTTGTTATGTGGCAGAGGTCTCCACAAATCTAACTTACCTATTCAAGGAATAGATGGTAGAAAAGTATATAACAAGAAGGAATTAGGACAGTTACTTGTCCAGGCCTTAAATATTTGGAATGCTATTCCTCTCTATCGCTGTCATGTAGCTGATGTGCATATGATCTGTCTATTGATTTATTTTCATAGTTCATAGCATGATGTGCTTTATTTTCTTCTTTTTTTTCAGAGAAATACAAAAGCCAAGGAGACCCTGTCCATACTGTGGACAGTTGCAAACAAAACTCTCAAGGCATTTGATGAGGAAACACAAAGATGAGACAGAAGTTACAGAGGCCATGAAACAGCTGTAAAGGAAAGGGATAGAACAATGGATTATCTCAAGAAAAAGGGCATTTTTTATTCAAACACTAGAAACAATTCAATAGTTATGCGTGTGAGAGCACAAGGGTCACATGAAGTTGTTATGTGTGTGGCTGTAAGGGGTTTTACTCTGGACGAAGGGTTTATGAACACAAAAAGAAATGTAGTACTGAGCATGCTCTGTGTACTGGGGTTGTAAAATTTTATCCGTGGCTCCCAATGCAAGTAAAGAAATAAAGGAGAATATTCTTGACAAATTTCGGAATGATGAAGTGGGAAATTTGTGTCGATCAGACAAAGCTATAGTATTGTTAGGAACAAAATTGTGGAGTAAAAGTTCAAAGAAGGAGAGAAAAGTTATAATGAGTGATTTACGCATCTTAGGAAAATTTGATTTTAAAAACTAGGAAGAGAACAAATCAACCTTCTTTCTCTGGAGGGACGTGGTGAAGCGTTGTAACTTTAATGAATATCGCAAACATTTCTGAAATGACTTTGAAGAGGATGGGACATTGAAAGCAGGCTTGAAGCTTTCAATTGGATTTATATTGAAAAGTTAATTAATTTCTTAAAAGGGGAATATATAATGCAAAACAAAATGGAAGAATCCGCAGAGATAGATTTGTTCAAAGCTGTCCTGGATTATAATTGGGATAGTATTTTTTTTACAGCCAGAGTTCAATGTGAAGCAAAGAGAACAAATTTGAGAAAACCAAAGAGATGCCATTAGAGAATGATATAAAGAAGCTACGGCAATTTATTACTGAAGAGATGGTCCGTATTTGTGAGGATGATTATCAATTATTTGATTCACATATGTTTGTTAGGCTTCGCAATGTCATCGTAGCTAGGCTTACATGTTTAATGCGAGGAGAGGCGGAGAACCCGCAAGGATGTTGTTAAAAGACTGGAATGATGCAGATTCAGGTGTATGGGTGATCCCAGCTTGTACAAACATGTCACTGATCCTCTGGAAAAAGCGTTACTTGAGAAGTATAAGCTGGCCTATCAGTCTGGAAAGGGAAGCAAGATGTTGGTCCCTGTGTTGATACCCAATGACACAATTCAGCCTTTAAGGAAACTTGCACAGGAGCGTAAAGCTGTTGATATTTCAGACAACCATTTCTTTTTCCAAATACAGGAATATCCAAAGATCATGTAAGTGGTTACATTGCCATCAAATATGTCACTTCCTTAGTAAAGGATTTAGAGAAACCCAGTTGTTAATAGCTGATAAATTCAGGCACCGAGCTTCGACATTATTTGCCTTACTTGATGTCCCACAACACGAGAGAGATGTCTTCTATCGACATATGGGACACAGTGAATCAATCAATCAAAACATTTATCAGTGTCCACTTGCAATACGAGAAATAACAGAAGTTGGTCATTTTTTGGGTCAAATTGATAACTCAGCATCGGTCACTGGGGAAGGAAATTGTAACATTGAAACAAATGACTCTGTAGTGAATAGGACTCAAATGCAAATTTTGGAACATCCATAGTAACAGCTGCAAATCAAGAAGAAATATTTGCTGGTGAAGCAGGAGTGCCAATCAGCTTACGTGTTCTTCAAACAAAACTGAACCCAAGAGGAATTCAAGCAAAAATCGGAGATACATGTCATGGTCAGATGAGGATACAGATAGAGTCAAGTCATATTTTAAAAACTTTGTCGAAGATGTTTCAGCACATGGTTCAAGGGGATCATTACCTAGAAAGTCTGAAATTATTCTGTTCTTTAAAACACCACAGGGTATTTTCACAAAAAGGAATCCCTGAAGGTACACTAATTAGTTTGGTGAAGACAAAGATTTTTTAATGAAAGAAATAAATATAGAAGGGGAAAGAGCGTTTCAATCGGTGTAATGACAATCATGATTTGATTTGTATTACATTCATTGTATTGTATAGTGTTATTGACATATTTTGGGGGTTTACAAAAACGTTTTTATCTTTATATAGTACAATCTGTTCATCATTGCAATTACCTTTTTTATATTATATGAACATTCATTTGCTCAGCTTGAGAGGACAAATGCTTTGTAGAAACCATAGCTGCCAACCGTTCTGTTAAAAACGGATTTGTTCCAGTATTTGACTTCCTGAGTCCGTAAGTGCTTATTTTTAGTTCAAAATCCGTATTTTGTAATTTTTGACTAATTTGTGGTTAAAAAAAGCCATGTGAGCTAATGAATTATTATTATTGATCCATTATTTTACTATTACTACTACTACTATTGTTGTTTATTATTATCATTATTATTGGTGTCCAGTGGAGAGCTAATCTCCATTTGTGTAGCTCTTTAATTTGAATTATGCCTCTAACATTAAATGATTTTCAACAATTAAAAAAGTTCCATTCGTTTATTGACGCCTGTATTTTACTCAAACCTTTCATAATGTATTGGAGATTTGCATAGGATATGGATGTTAGCCTCGATATACTTTGAATATTCTAAGACAGTATTGATACTTTCATATTTGTTACAAATATTATTTTAATTAAGATAAAAATAAATCCACCTTTTTGATTGGAAGGTATTCAATAAGAAAATCAATTGCTTATATTGATTAAAGATGACAATGATTATTTCCCTTTATTAATTTATGAAATATATAAATTTAATCCCTTTAAAAACATCTTCATCTGATTTTAATTTTTTTTTTCAAGCAAGCTTTTGTAACGGTTTAGTTCAGAAAAATAAGTATACTCCATTTTTAGGTGTGTTTATCTTGTCAAAGTAAAGAAGTAGGATTCTCTATATTTAGAGGTGCATTTTACTATAACTACTATTATAGTATATACTTAAAGACCATTATGTTGCATGAAAGAAAACATATATGCAATCGTCTACTTTTTATCTGAACTCACCTAATTTTTACCCCAAAACGCCCTCTCAAGTGATGTACCAGGTTGGTAGTTATGCATTTCTAACCATCTTAAGTTATTTCATTTATTTTACAATCGTGCTTCTTGTGTATGGTCCTTATCAAAGTTGAGGCAGTTGAATTCTTTCTTTATATTGTCCGTTCTGAATTTTGATCCATTGTGGAAAGCTCCCATAGCGGGCAGGGAGGTACACACTGTGTCTTCTATCCCCTTATATCTGTTTTCCAACATGCTTTCAGTCTTTGTCTTGGAATGAGATTACTTGTTTTTTTCCTGGCCCTCGCCGGAGTCCTAGCTGGGAGGGAAGCAGTCAAATGCATATTTATTGTTTTGGGAGATGATATTTTTTTCCTTGTAAATCATCTCTCTGTTATGTATTATTACTATATTTGTTATTTTTTAATGTATAATGTAAGCATTTGAGTGTGTTCCTCTTTGTTGGATTTTGTTCTTGTGTCCGGATAAGACTTATAGGTGATCTCAAACTTAGTACATTGGTGTACGCTCTTGGAATCTACATCTGATCCCTATTTGTTCCCAGTTCCCCTATGGTCTTACTTTCTCTTGGATGCTTCAACTGTAATTCTAGAACTTTTTACTATCCAATTTTCTTCCTTTTTACTGGCGCTGATATAACCTAAATGTGTTGCAAGCGCCGTAAAACCCTTAAAAACAAAACAACAATCATTGTGGAAAGTGTCATTTTAACGATTCAAATGTGCTGGTACTAAACCGATAATTGAGCAACATTTGGACTGCCTCTGTCATCTCAAACTTGTTAGTGTTAGTAATAGTAATTAAAAAGGCTGACTTTTATATGTTGCGATTCGATGAAGGGGGGGGGGGGGGGGGGGGGGGGGGCTTCGGCACACATCGCCCCTCATCCGGGCAAAATGAGCGTTCCTTATTTTATTTTTGAAAAGTTGGCAGCTATGTAGAACTATCTGAAAGAATCAGATATGGCAGAATAAAAAGTCTTTCTACTAACCCTAACTTAATTGGCCAATGTAGCTTTATGTTCAGCATTTTCTAGATACCTAATGTAAAATTTCACTATTCTTTTTATGATAGTTTTAAGAGTTGCAATCTTTAGAGGTGACTGTCAAGAAATGACACCTCTGTGCATTTAATTTCATTCTTTCTTTATCCCCTCATCCTTAATCAGAATAATAATAATTAATAATGAAAAAAAATGCAGAGCAACGACAGCTTAGAACGGCTATAAAGTGCTTAAGAATTATTTTTTTTGCATTAAACTTTATTCAAACGATTTTCAACACTTTTGCTTCACAGTTTATGCTTTTTAACAAATGCAATTAAGCAACTTACAGCAACAACATATTGGTTTGTTATCATTTGAGGGTTTTATCAGTAAAATGTTTCTATCCTTTTATGTTGCATGTACACATAGCAAACTTCATGCTTTTATTTGGTGACCAAAGACTTATGTGATACAGTGGATGAATGTTTGTGATGGGCTTTTGGAACTGAAATAAACCTGCAATATGATTTGTAGACTTCTATCGTTTATGTATCATTTTTCGGTCAAATGTAAATGTAATTTTTACACGAGCTTGATGTATCATAAAACCCACATGAGTCAACGTGCAGTGGTAGTAGATTTATATGGACACGAACAACGTTGTTACAATTCAGTAACGTACTCCAATTAACACAAGTGAGACTGTAAATGAGACTTTTACAATGACTCTGCATCGCCACAAATATGGATTCGAACCCTGGCAACTCGGGCATCAGACGAACTGTCTACCACGAAACCAAAGCAAGCATTGTGCAAGTTTAAAGTGAATGAGATGTTGATTGAAGCCGTTCATTGTGTCCATCAGATCTGCTTGTCCTATCCATCCAACTCCATTCACTCACTGGGTGGGGTTCCCGACTTCCCATAATGGGCAGGGACGTACTCGTTGCGTCTTCTATCCCCCTATGTCTGTTTTCCAACTTGTTTTCTGTCTTTGTCTCGGGATGGGATGGGATTACTTGGTTTTGTCCAGGACCTGGCTGGGAGGGAAAACAGTCAAATGTATAGTTCGAGTTTTGGGAGATTATATTTTTCCCTTGTAAATCATCTGTCTGTTATGCTCTTTATTGTTTTGTTTACATATTATTTATGCTTTGTAAACATTTGAGTGTATCCCTCTTTGTTGGGACCTGTGCTTGTGTCTGATGAGACGTTTAGGTGATCTCAAACTAAGTACTTTGATAGTGGGCTCTTGGAATCTACTGTTTCCTATTTGAAACAAATCCCCTTTGCCTTACTTTTTCTTGGGTGCTCTAATTGTAGTTCCAGAACTTTTTACTATCCCATTTTCTTCCTTTTTACTGGCGCTGATATGACCTTAATGTGTTGCAAGCGCCGTAAAACCCTTACAAACAAAACAAACAAACCAAGTCCATTCAGTGGTATACAACAACAACAAATAAACTCCTCTGCCTGGTCCCTTCTATCTCTGATCTTAACCTGGGTCGTCAGGTTTCTAAAGGGGTCGGGGACTGCAAAAACAATGGCGCACGGAGCAACTGGGAATATTTTTTGCCGTGTTTGAGTCCCAGGTTATTTCCCTGAGCGCCCCTTCTGAGGGATGGACCTTCCAGGAGTTAGTAAATGCGTTGCTCGGCCACTTCACTCTACGCACACTGGGATAAGCTTCGACACTATGGCCATGAAGCTCTTAATCTTAAGGACTTACTTTATTTTAGACAATTTGTTGGTAGCTCACTTGAAAATGCACTCTTAGGTATACACATATATAAACATATACTGGGCTCCCTAAAAGGGTTTTTTAATGTGGTCTCCCTAAAAACATGTTTTTACCAAATGTCTCCTTAAAGCTACAGAAACACATTAGTAAAACATTAGGGGGACCGAGTAATTTTCTATATACCATTGTGATCATCAAGCATCAGAATTGTGTTCATAAATCATTGTAGGGAATCAAACTATACTCATTTGAACAAAGATTGAACAGTTTAATCAATTTGAACAAGACATATGCTTGGTCCTCCAATTGGTGCATTTCACAGTGGTCACCTTAATAGTGGATTGATACTTATATATATATATATATATATATATATATATATATATATATATATATATATATATATATATATATATGTAAAACTAATAATGAAACAGTGAATAACAGAGAGATGATTTACAAGAAAAAAAATCATCATCTCCTAAAACTCAAACAATACATTTGACTGTTTCCCTCCAAACCAGGGTATCAGGCCAGGGCCAGGACAAAACCAAGTAATCTCATTCCAAGACAAAAAAAAAAAATCATGTTGGAAAAAAGATACAGGGGGATAGAGACACAGTAAGTGCCTCCTTGCCCACATTGGGAGAATTTTATGCATTATTTGTAATTGAGAAGTTAACGACATCGGCAAAACTCGGGCGATAGAAACGTTAAGGACAACAAGAAAGTCAATAGCGCATGATTTAACGAATGGTCAAACGTGACCGATAGAAGAAATGTATTCCTAGCGATATCTCAGATAAAACGTCACCGCTTTATCTGAAAAACGAAATACACTGTTAATTAACAACCAAAGCTAATATTAATATACTAACATTAATCTTTGTTTTTGTTTTTGTTTTTTAAGGGTTTTACGGCGCTTGCAACACATTAAGGTCATATCATCTCCCAAAACTAACTATACATTTGACTGTTTCCCTCTCAGCCAGGACACCCGACCAGGGCCAGGACAAAACCAAGTAATCTCATTCCAAGACAAAGACAGAAAGCCAATGGAAACAGATATAGGGGGATAGAAGAGACAATATGTACCTCCCTGCCCACTATGGGAGGTCAGGAACCCACCCAGTACATTACATTAATCTTTAAGAATAAATAAGGGTATTTAACAGAGAGATCCCGAAGGAAAGAGAATTTACCACTGCGGCAGACGTTCCACAACAAAAAGTTCTTTATATTTTTTTGTTTCTATTTTTATAGAACTGGGAGTAGTTCGTCGGTTTTAACAAGTGACCCAGAAATGTGTTTGTATTATATTGAGAGGTTTTACAGTGCTTTCGACACGTTTAGGTAATTTCAGCGCCCCTAAAAAGGAAGGTGATTGGGGTGAAGATGCAGATCTTAAGTTAAATGCACCAAGGGAAAGGTTATGACAAAGAGACTTGTTTGTTTTATATTTGTTTTAATGGTTTTACGGCACTTTCGACACATTAAGGTCATTTCAACGCCAGTAAATAGGAAGAAAATGGGATGTTAAATTTTTTTTTCTAGATTTACATTTGAAAGCACACGAGAAAAAGTAATACAAATAGGTATTATTCAAATGGGGGACAGAGGTAGATTCCAAGAGCAACCTATCAAGTGTTCCTAGTTTGAGATCACCTTAAAGTCTCATCCAGATACAAGCACAGGATTCCGCTGAGAGGAATACACTCAAATGTTTACAAATCATTATAGGTCAAACCATCAAGCGTCACAGTACATGACAGAGAGATGATCTACAGGGGAGAAAAAACGAACATCATTTCCCAAAAAACATACATTTGAATGTTTCCCTCTCAGCCAGGGACTCCGGCAAGAGCCAGAACAAAACAAACTACAATCCTAATTCCAAGACAAAGACAGAACAACTTGGGAAACAGATATAGGGGTATAGAAAACAGCAAGTGACCTCCTGCCCGCCCACCATGTGACCTCAAAAGACCCCACCCAGAAAGTCATTCTTAAAACAAATAAATGGGAGTAGGAGACCCTACTAAACGATGGCCCCAAGATGCACTCACCTGTGAGGTCAATGTTCATCTTCGACAAGTTTTACACAATGAACAAATTCTTCATTCCTCATTAAATGC
Source organism: Berghia stephanieae (assembly GCF_034508935.2). Classification (NCBI taxonomy): domain Eukaryota; kingdom Metazoa; phylum Mollusca; class Gastropoda; order Nudibranchia; family Aeolidiidae; genus Berghia; species Berghia stephanieae. Next base: position 47 of record NW_027623957.1, on the reverse strand, counting down.
TGTATAAGAAAAGCACGAAATGGATACTACATAATTCAATCATAAAA
>NW_027623956.1:12500-22500 GCF_034508935.2 Berghia stephanieae | reverse complement strand
TGTTAATCTTTATTTGAAGTAAATTGGGTGATTTTTTATGAAGTTATGGTCGGATGTATGGGAAAGGTAATCCAGCAACTTTTCTCAAATTTCATACTTTTTCAACTTGAATAGCAGGATAAAAAATATTTAGAAGTGAAATTAAGCTTAGATATTTCCCGAAGGTGTACAAAAAGGGTTGATCTAATCATTAATGGCAAGAACTCATTTTTATAAAAGAATTGACATTCTAACCAAACTTGGCAATATCTCAGTTCGAACCTTTTCACCATCCGACTGATTTTGTCATTCACTGTTACATATTATCATCACGATTAATAGGCTGCACATTCAATTCTGAAAAAAGGTACTCTGGAAAAAAAAACTTTAAAAGAATTTGGCTAGAAAACTCGTCCATCAAATATCGATTGATTAAAATAAGAAAAATCAAATAAGTAATTTTAAAAATGATAAATAAATAAAATAAATTCTTTTCAAAATCTCTCAAATCTGGGATTACAAGGAAGTTCCCATCCCAGGTTTGAATATTAATTCAGAAAAGTGAGTGGAGCAGGCACTTTTGTTGATAATAACAGAAAATAAATTGAGTAGAAAACTGCCAGAAGATAAAAGAGATTAACATTTCGCGGCGATGGGGGCGGGCACGAACCCACGACCTTACTGATACGACAACTCCGCCTGGCCGTGAGCGAAGTGCGTGGTGGATAGCGTCGATTGCATAGCGTCCCTCTTTCATTTTTTTTATTCTCTATTGTCTTCTGGCACTTTTCTACTCAATTTATTTTCCGTTATTATGGATTATGGACTAGTTTTCTGACAAAAATTGTGAAATGTTTGTTGTTGTTTTTTTTTGCCAGAGTTTGTCACAGTGAATCAAATGTGAATTTTTTTTTTTTTTTTGGGGGGGGGTGTTTTTTTTTTTTGTTTTTTTTTTTTTTGTTTTTTTTTTTTTGTTTTTTTTTGTGTGTGTGGCGGCGGGTGTTTTGACTGTCTCGTGAAGGAGGCCAAGCTAAGCCGAATGTTCGGTTTTGTATTGTTTCACAGTACTATAATAATATATAATTTTATAATTGAGCGTTTATTTAGCGTTATATCCACTATACGTGCTCAAAGAGCTTTACAAGGGGTCCCTGGCCAACAGCAACTTTTAACATTAGGACGGGACATGACGTCTCTGTTAGGCGATATTACAATTTTTTCCTGACAGAGACAACGCTGTTAACAACCAGGTACTCATTTTACATCTGACTACGATGAGAGAATGTGAGTAAAGAGCTTTCTCCAAGGACTCAAGCATGCACCGAGCGAGGCTCGAACCCAGGACCGGTCGATCCGAAAGCGAGTGTCATATAACTAAACCATATAGCCGCACAATTAATATGGATCGCCTTTGCTTATTGCGTTTCATTTTCAAAGTATTTAACTCTGTCGTAATGCGGAATCTGGACACCATATTCGACACGATAGCCTGAGCAGGACAGTCCTACAGGACACAGTCAAAGGCCAGCGCAGAAGAAGGCGCCAAAGGAAGATGTGGCTGGACAATATAAAAGAATGGACATAGATGTCGGTTCCGGGGCAGCAGCCTCTTATGGTTCTCACACTACTATGTTATGACGATCGACCCAATCAGCAAAGTCCGGTCCGCACTCGTGTACCGTCGCGAACCCGCCCGGTAGCATCGTCACAACACACCGTTCAACTAGATGCTCTGCCGTCTCAGGTTCTTGCCTACAGCGGGTACATGTTGGACAGTCAGAAAGTTCCGGGGCTGCCACATAGGGCTAGCAACAGGCAGGTATGGAGGAAGACTGTAACTTCTGCTTCACGCAAGTTCCCCCCGACGACCATCCGGTCATGGGATTGAGTGAGTGAGTGAATCTGGAAAGACGCGTATTTAAAAATGTGGGTCAGAACACTCGTCTTTTGAGATCCCATGTTTGAAAGTTTTCATCAAGTTGAAGGTCATTTAAATAGATCGATATAATTTGAAGAACGTTTTTTCTGGTCAATGTTTTTGAATTCCTGTCTTTCCTAGTACGGCAGTTAACTGGTTTAACCATCTCCTTACCTCCTATAGATAGTATGCGCTTGGCTAAGAAGTTCACAACATTGCCATCCGGAAGTATAACGGACCAACACACAAAACTATGTGTAACCTTAACGTTTATAGTCTGGTTAATACAGTTTAGTGAGGATTACTCATAAACGCGGATGGCAAAAAAAAAACAATAACAAAGACCCAAGTGACGTCAACTTCATTCCATCTATTGGAAAGTTGTCACATTTGTTAGGATGCAACCTTCACTTTTCTCATCCAGATTTCATTTCTTTTTGCTTTAGCTATAAAAACTTGACATTCTGTAATAGAGATCATAATATTATTGTCGAACAATATTATGGATAGAATGTGCTTGTTGATTTTATGTTTGAGTAAGAAATGTCTGTTTTTTGTGTTGGGTGGGTGTGAAGTTTTGGGGAAAATTCTGAAAATGGCTGGACTGCGTGGCATTTTCCCCTCTGAGTGGTATTTCAGTGCTAGGTCAACCTGACCCCATTAGTGGGGTCAGCCCATGGGTGGAACAGGTAGCGGTCAGTAGGAATCTGTGATGCCGCTGATGGTAATTAATTGTTGCAATATTTTATGGTATTGCTCAGTTGCTAACACAAATATGAAAATTGTTCCCTCACCACAAGCAAAGCAAAGGTTTCTTTCATCATATGCCATGGTTGATAATAATTTATCCTCTTAAGGCTGCTCATAAGAGAGGTGTCAATTTAGTGGTTTTTGAGCTATCAATGAAATTAATTTGTTGTAATTTGCATATCAATAATTTAATTCCCAGCGGCAGAAAATGATTGAAACAAGCATCATTATAAAGTGATGATCTTGACACATGCCAAGTTTTGTTGTCCGGGCAGTAAAACCTTAAAAGATATGAATTTTTTATTGTAAATTTCTTATTTGGCATGACTTGGTGAGATCCTTATTTTCTCTCCCATAGTACTCCATGCCATGAATTATGTCCAAATATCAGTTTAGGAATAAAATATAAACCATTAAACGAAAATAATACTAATATTATTTTTTAAGCATTGAACTGATTTAAATATTATAAGTTTTGGGCACATTTGAAAGTCAACTTTTTAATGGCTTGATAACTTTTTTCTATACTTAAATCCCTTACGATTCAAGTCAAAATTATATTTTTTTATGACTGTTAGGCATTATAGTTTGAAGATGTATACGGTACTACTTTTGTGTGGTTGTCTCAGGGAATGCCGACTTTATAGTGCATGTTGAATAAGTAATATAATGTAAGTTCAAGTTCTCCTTTTATGCACAAGTGAATGTGTTAACTTTTTATAGACTGAAGCGTCCAGATATATATATATATATATATCAGTGATTTCCCAAAAAATTAAATGATCTGCTGTGGTATGTCTGTGGTGTTGTACTGATTTGACTCTGACTGTTATTCAATTGTTTTATCTCTAAATTTGACTGACTGGAGTTCAATGGTATATCAGATGACTTAATAAGACAATGACTGAATGTGTATTCTTGGAAGAAAGGAGATGATTCTATATAACCTATATGGACAGTGTGTTCGTTTTGAATGTAGTTGGTCAATAAGGAGGAAGAGGTCGCTACTTGGAATAAACTATATGCCCTCATAATTTTGAATCATCTTTTGTCCATATACTATATCCGTCTGTTTGAGCAAATCATTTAATTTAACAGTACCAGTGGTTAGTGTTAGTTGTAATTGATGATTGATACTGCAATATTTGTAGCATGTCCAGTAACCTTGTTGGGTGATTGATTTTTTCTTGTAAAGAATCATACTTTATAGGCAGATTGATAGTAAATTGAGATATTGACATCATACACAATATTAGTTTTTAGTCTTTACTGGTCAATCAAATATTATCTTTATGAGTTATTTTACCACAATCATATCAATTTACTGTTATGATCAACACAACTGTTTGAGAGGAACGGAATTGGTAAAAACAATATACAGAACTTACAAAACCATGAATAAATCAAGAAAATCAACTGCCAATATGATACTATTGCACAGGAACATAGATGCATATATGTACTTTTGATATTTATTAAAATTCTTGAGATACTGCCGCTGAGTTTTGAATAGCAATTTTTTTATTTAAGTGCACCATAATTTACAAGCACTTAAAATTAGATCAACAATTTGTGATATTCAAAGAAAACTATTAACCACAAGAATGTCAAATTTTCACTGATGTTTAGAAAGACAACTGATATTTCAAATCAAAATAATGAAGTGAAAGAGGCGAGAGAGAGCATGCGCAAAACCATGTTGACGTTCTCTCTGTAAGGTGATGTCCAATCAAAGGACGCTACTCTTCCTCTAATCTCATTCCCTATAGCAAGATATTTTTACTTACTGTTTAACTCTCTACTTACTGACAATTTTCAAGACTTTTACCCAAAAAATGGCATATCGATCCAACATAAATGTTGAATTCTTAAACTCAAACTAAAGCATTAAGTACGTGCTATACATAATCATGTTGAGCAAATCAAGCTTTTATAAAATATCATTAACTTTTTAAAGATATGACAAAGATCTTTCTTAAAGTTTTGTAATTTATAAAACACATCTGAATAAGAAAAAAATGTTTGCATCGTAACGAATAATGTAACGATGTTCCTACAGTTTTTTAAAGGAGGGGGTTTAATATTTAAAATAACAAATAATGATAACAAGAAATATAGACCTTTATCCATAACTAAGCTCTAACGCTTTACAACCAACAATAAAAACTCTCACGCACGTACAACGCACGCACACACGTGCGCGCGTGCTCAGAAAACCCCATTTATAACAAAATTTGCGTCACAGAATCCGGGTAGAATAACGTTTCTAAGGCACGTTTTCCATCGAAGAACTACTTTCCTACTTAACCCACTCCTTGCCAACTATAGGACAATCATCAGATTCGTTACGATGCAACCGAATTTTTTCTTATTCTAATTTTTCTTTTTTATACATCACAAAAATGTTTATATATATAATTGTTATTAGCTTTAAAAACAGGACACTGTGTTGAAGAGCTCATTTTGCGGAACAATATTATGTTATACTATCGACGTGCACTTATTTGCAGGCCTGATAACCCAATTCCTTATGTGCTCATTGTTGTTATGGAAATCTCAAAAATATTGTCCATTACAATGACGTAAAACTAGGCCCTAAAGTGGAATTGGATGTCAGACCTGCATAAATGTGCAAGTCATATATTATGGTATAGAACGTACTTGCTGCTCTTCTGTTTGAATAAAAACAAAATTTACTTTTGTCATGGTAGGTATGAAGTTTCATGGAAAATTCTGAAACTCGCTGGAAAAGAGAGTCTCTTCGATTCAACCGTTGAGCGAGAAAACGGTTCGTTCACTCTGAAAAAAAACATTAAATTTATTATACTTTATTTGATTCCGGCAAAATGGTAATATATATATATATATATATATATATATATATATATATAATATATATATATATATATATAATTAATTAATCAGTTTCCTCGACAATAGTTGATCCGGAATGTCAGTGAGCGAACGTACCATTTTAACCTTTACGTCCCCGCTTCCTGCGATGGATATCGAAATAGCCCACGGGATTGGACTCATTTTCCAAGGTCAAGGTTTTCTGTACTTCTAGTAGCTAGTATTGATTGGTAGTGGGATCAGGACCGTAGAATGAGTAAGGTTATTTTTGTCGAGTTCCACATATAGCAAAACGCATTGAATTTTATTTCCAAAATCGTTCCTTCTATTGAACAAAGGATAAATATAATAGATTCAAAAAGACCAACAAAAAAAAAGAGGAGTGGGGGGGGGGGGTCAACAAAACCCAAAACAAACGCAATGAAAAGAAACGAAATAATTAACACGGAACGTTTCCGAACCTTTACTCGATCTACAACAAAAATAATTAAAATTCTAGATAGTACTTTTTCTTCTTGTTGCGTTTTTGGATTTAGAAGAATACAAACTTTTCTGACTCATCATTCGTGAACTGAAGAGTAATTGTAATAGCTGAACCATTTATTGGTCTAAAAGATTCGTATTGGTACTAATTTTACATGATTGTCTAAAATCGGGAAGAAAAGTGGTATGTATCTCTTTAGTATCTCTATTATTCCTTCAGCGCAAGAGCTTTGGTATTGTTAAATTTTAAGCTATATATACATATGTATATATATATATATATATATATATGTGTGTGTGTGTGTGTGTGTGTGTGTGTGTGTGTGTGTGTGTGTGTGTGTATTGCGTTTAATTATCAGATTTCAAAATGGAGGATTTTTGCCATCGTCTGATATTGAAAGGGGTTCCGATGGCTCAGTTGCCAGAGCATTCACTTCACACACGAAAAGGGATCGAGATTGATACCGGTTGAAGTAGAGTTTTTTTTTCTGACTCCCCTGTCCACCCAGCAGTGATTGGGTGTGGTTGGACCTGTTAGGTCAGGCTGAAAGTACTTTACGATAGACCAGCGACCTATCCAAAGGGTAGCAAGCAATTGCTGTTGTCCGTTTCACGTGATAGAAACCGGGATAAACTCCTGCTCTACTCGCCTACTGGCTCTGAAGAATCACTTTTTATTCATATTTAATTACAAAGGAACCCTGTTCATAATACCGTTTTAAGGCGTCCATTCACATTTGGAAGTTGTTGGGGTTTTGTCTTGTTTTGATTTTTTGTTTTGTTTTGTTTTTTGTTTTTTGTTTTTTTGTTTGTTTTTTTTGTTGTTTTTTTGTTTCTTTGTTTGTTTGTTTTTTTGTTTGTTTTTTTTTTGTTTTTTTTTTTGTTTGTTTTGTTATTTGTTTTTTTTTAATTTGATTTTGTTTTTGGGGGGTTTTTTGGTTTTGTTTTTGATTTTTTTGGGGAGGGAGGGTTTGTTTATTTTTTAAAAAATTTGTTGTTTTTAGTTTGTTTGTTTTTTTGTGGTTGTTTTTGTTTTTGTTTTTGTTTTTTGTTTTTTGTTTTTTGTTGTTTTTTTTTTTTTGTTTTTTGTTTTTTTGGTTTTGTTGATTTTTTTTGTTTTTTGGGGGTTTTTTTCTTTTTGTTTGACATGACAGTAAACTAAAGATCATACTTTCGTTAATGTATTTTTAGTATATATTATTATTATTTTTCCTTTTTGCTTCGAGAACTAGTATTTTGAGAAAACCTTACTAATAAAACATTTGAGAAATGAAAAATACCCTTTCTTATTAAAGTCATATTTTTATTCGTCATCCTAAAGTGACAGAGGAATACAAAACAACCTTTAAACCAAGACAGACAGAGATGTACTCAAAATACCAAATAAAATCCTTCACCACAGATCAAATTAATAGCCACGGTATCAAATCCAGCAGTAATCAGTAACGGGTTGGATTGGTTTATTAACTATGGGTACCGGGTACACATTCCATGCATGACACAAATAACCAATCTGACACAAAAACTCACAGTCATCCGTTCTTTTTTGTTAACAAAAAGTGACAGTTTGATGGGAAAACACGGCAGCAAGTGCCCAAGCCCGGGTGACAACTTCTAGCTAGAAATGTCTCATTACAGAATAACAGAAAATTCTCTGTGTATTTTTAAGGGAACTGTATTATATGTGCACAAAGCGCTTTACAAAAGGTCCAAAGACGACAACAACACTGAACATATAGAGTTGTAGACATGCAGCCTGTAAGGGGGCTAATATGATATATTTTCGAGGGAGACTATTTTGTTACCAGCCTCGTATTTATTTTATTCTTGAGTGTGATAAGAAATTGTGAGTAAGGGACATTTTATATGGACTTAAAATAATTTTGCGCTGCCCAGAGCAATTCGAACCTTGACCAAAAATGTGACCATTATTATAGCGCAATATCCACTAAACTCTTTACTAGTGGCCCTTAGTCAACAGCAACACTTAACGTGTAGGACGAGACATATAACGCCTGGAAGGCGATAAAAAAATGTTCGACAGAGAAAATGCTGCATAAGGGGAATGTGAATAAGAGCGTCTTCCAAGGACTCCAAATGCGCCGCTGAGAGCCCGACTCGAACCCGGAACCTTTCGGCCCGAGGGCGAGTGTCATTCCACAAGACCACACTTACACAAATGTCATACCACCAGACCAAAGAACCAAACGTTTTTTTGTTTTTTTTAATTCAAGATTTCTAATTATCTACTTACAAACATACAAGAACAGCTGCCAACATGCACAAATGGAGGCTCCAAGAATCACCAGCATGCCCAAAGTGCAACCAAGCACCACAAGATGCAAACCACCTCGTACTAGATTGCCCAGAGACAAAACTGGAAGGGGGATTTGAAACCATCAACAAATATGATGATGACTTCCGAACCTGGATTGATACCTTGAACATAGAAGTGTAGCCTAATGATACTACTACTACTAATTATCTACTAATCGGGAAGAAAAGGCATGATATCAAACCCTCTATGTGCGGCTATAATGTGGTCTAGTGGTATGACACTCGCTTTCGGATCAGAAGGTCCTGGGTTCGAGCCTCGCTCACTCGGCGCATAGTTGAGTCCTTGGAAAAGGACTCTTTACTGACATTCTTCTCATCGTACTCAGGTGAAAAATGAGTACCTGGCCGTTGACAGCGTTGTCTCTATCCGAAAAAAAATGTAATATCGTCTAACAGGCATGTTGTCCCGTCTTATATGTTACGTGTTGTTGTTGGCCAGGGACTCCTTATTAATCACTTTGAGCACGTTTAGTGGATATTGCGCTATATAAAAGTTCAATCTTATAAAAGCTCAAAAGCTCTACTTTTTTAGTTCCTAAATCCTTGGAAGTGTGTATGAAACCATTCCTTTGGAGTACTTATAATGAATAGGTCATACAAAATTGGCATAACTATTCAGTAGAAGAATCTATATATATATAGGATTGCGGGGGATGTAAAATAGCGAGGATGGATGATCTTTATGGACGGCCAGCATACATTTAGACTAGAAAATAAGATACATACAATCACTCTGACACCAGAAGATGAAATACATAAGGTGTGTATCCAGTCCTCCAGAAAAGTGGTTTTACACTTCCAATGAAAAATGAACCCTTTTTTTTTCTTTTACATCACAATTTTCTTCCCTATTTTATACAATCTTGTGAAACTAGTACCAATAAGCATTTTTAGACCAATAAATGGTACAGCTATTACAATTACTTTTTAGTTCCCGAATAATGGGTCTGACAAGATTATAATATAGCTCTACGTCCAAAAATGCGACAAAAAGAAAAAGTGCTAGAATTTTAACTCTTTTGGTTGTAGATCGAGGAATGGTTGTTTTGTTGGGTTTTGTTTTTCGCCTTTTTTTTTTGGGGGGGGGGGTTGCTTTTGTTGTTTTGTTTGTTTTTGTTTTTTGTTTTTGTTTCTTTTTTGTTTTGTTTTTTTTTTTTTTTTTTTTTTTTTTTTTTTTTGTTGTTGTTTGGGGGGGGGGGGGGGGGGGTTTGGATGCTATAATATTTATCCTTTGTTCAATAGAAGGAACAAATTCGACGTCAATCAGCTCTTTGTTATTGTTTTTAGGCAGCCATTTTAATGATTAGTTCCCACGAAAGTGTACCAATCAGACTATAAACTCTCAAGGTCACACATGGTTTTGTGTGTCGGTACGCTATATCCGACTGTCGGGTGTAGTGAGTATTTTAGCTAAAAGCATAGTATCAAAACGTTTTACAGCTCACGGCTTCTTGCAGCTTTGTCTTCAGTTTCTCATTTTCCCACCAGCTGAGAGAATTCTGATCAATTTTATTGCGGATCTGTAGCATTCATTTCTTTATAATATTTTCATAATCAGTTTCTCAGCCTAGCCTTCTTCCTCTCTTTCAGTTCCGTTTTTTTTATAGCTTCATCGGGTTTTGAATGATTAGTTGTCAAATGTTATCGACAAAAGATCAGCCGTTTCCTTCAGATGTCTTT